>NC_080433.1:1077500-1162500 GCF_028018845.1 Melospiza georgiana
CGATGACGAGACCTCGCCGAGGGACAAGCAGCAGAAGAACTCCAAGGGCAGCAGCGACTTCTGCGTCAAGAACATCAAACAGGCCGAGTTCGGGCGCCGCGAGATCGAGATCGCCGAGCAGGGTAAGGGTTCCTCCTCTGCCCCTCGGGGCTCCTCCTGCCCCCACATTGTTGGGATGGGAAAGCTTCTGTGGGGTTTTGGGCGTTGGGAAAGCTCCTAGGGGGTTTTGGGGGATGGGAAAGCCTCTGTGGAATTTTGGGAGTTGAGAAAGTTTCTCTGGGATTTTGGGGGTTGTGAGAGCTTCTGTGGGATTTTGGGGGTTGGGACAATTTCTATGGAATTCCGGGGGATGGGAAAGCTTCTGTGGGGTTTGGGGGATGGGAAAGCTGTGGGATTTTGGGGGTTGGGAAAGCTTCTGTGGTGTTTGGGGGATTGGAAAGCTGTGGGATTTTGGGGGATGAGAAAGCTGTGGGATTTTGGGGGATGGGAAAGCTTCTGTGGGGTTTTGGGGGTTGGGAAAGCCTCTGTGGGGTTTTGGGGCATGGGACAGTTTCTATGGAATTCTGGGGGATGGGAAAGCTTCTGTGGGGTTTTGGGACATAGGAAAGCTTCTGTGGGGTTTTGAAGGTTGAGAAAACTTCTGTGGAATTTTGGGCGTTGGGAAAGCTTCTGTGGGATTTTGGGAGTTGGGAAAGCTCCTATGGGGTTTTGGGAGTTGTGAAAGTTCCTATGGGGTTTTGGGGGATGGGAAAGCTTCTGTGGGATTTTGGGGGATGGGAAAGAAGTTGCAGGGGTGTGCCGTGTAGTTCCAACCATTAGAAGACTATTCTATGGACGAAGTTATTTTGTTAAATCAGTAGGAAAGATGAAATCCATCCCATAAACATCACAATTTTGGTTTAGCTTGATTACCTCAAAAAAAAAGAAAAAAAAAAAAAAAAGGCCAGGCAGGGTTTGGATATTGGAGAGGTGGAGCAAATCAGCAAATCCCAAATCCTCAGCCCAAAGCTGATTTTCCTGCAGCCTCAGCTGTGAGGCAAAAATTTGAACAAAATAAGGAAAAATCCAGCGGGATTTGGGGTAATTTTGATGGATTTGGGGTTTTCTCTCAAGGCTTTGGCTGTTTTGAAGCTGCCACAGCCATTCAAATTCATGGGAACACCAGGCAGGCGTTCTTGACCCCATTCCTGTTGGGATGGGGAAGCGTCCATGGGATTTTGGGGATGGAAAAGGAGTTACAGGGTTAGGAGTACTCTACAATCAAACTCATTTTGTTAAATCAGTATAAAAGATGAAATCCATCCCATAAACATCACAATTTTGGTTTAGCTTGTTTACCTCCAAAAAATAAAAAAAGCAAAGACCAGGCAGGATTTGTGTTGGATGTTGGAGAGGTGGAGCAGCAAATCCCAAATCCTCAGCCCAAAGCAGATTTTCCTGCAGCCTCACCTGGGGGCAGAAATTTGAACATAACAGAGAAGACTCCAGAGGAATTTGGGGATTTTGTTGTGTTTGGGATTTGAGGATTTTGATGTGTTTGGGTGTCGGAGATTTTGGTGTGTTTGCTGTGGAGGCTTTGGCTGTTTTGATGCTGTGTAAGTTTATGGGAATGCCAGGTGTTCCTCCTGAGCTGTTCCCACCCCATCCCAATTTTCCTTTTCCCATTTTCCTCGCAGAGATGCCAGCGCTGATGGCTCTGAGGAAGAGAGCTCAGGGGGAGAAGCCCCTGGCTGGGGCCAAGATTGTGGGCTGCACTCACATCACAGCACAGACAGCGGTGAGAGCCCGATCCCAAACCCAAACAGGGCATTCCCACTGCTCATCCCCTAAACTGACCCCAAATGGGGCATTCCCACTGCTCATCCTAAACCTGACCCCAAATGGGGCATTCCCACTGGTATTTTTGCAGATAAACCCCGATGTTGCTGATTTCCGTGGTGTTTCTGTAAATAACCCCCAATGTTGCTGATTTCTGTGGTGTTTCTGTACATAAACCACAATTGTGCTGATTTCCATGGTGTTTTTGCAGATAAACCCCAGTTTTTGTTGATTTCCGCGGTGTGTGTGTAAATAACCCCCGATGTTGCTGATTTCCGTGTGTTTGTGTAAATAACCCCCAATGTTGCTGATTTCCCTGGTGTGTGTGTGTAAATAACCCCCGATGTTGCTGATTTCCCTGGTGTGTGTGTAAATAACCCCCAGTGTTGCTGATTTCCCTGGTATTTGTGTAAATAACCCCCGATTTGCCTGATTTCCCTGGTGTTTGTGTAAATATTCCCCAGTTTTTGCTGATTGCCATGGTGTTTGTGTAAGTAACCCCCGATTTGGCTGATTTCCCTGGTGTTTGTGTAAATACCCCCCGATTTTTGCTGATTTCCCTGGTGTGTTTGTGCAGGTGCTGATGGAGACGCTGGGAGCGCTGGGCGCTCAGTGCCGCTGGGCCGCCTGCAACATCTACTCCACCCTCAACGAGGTGGCGGCGGCGCTGGCCGAGAGCGGTACGGGCCGGGAATTCCTCCTGCATTTATAGGGAATTTCTACTGGATTTATAGGGAATTCCTCCTGGATTTATAGGGAATTTCTACTAGATTTATAGGGAATTCCTCCTGGATTTATAGGGAATTTCTACTGGATTTATAGGGAATTCCTGCTGGGATTTATAGGGAATTTCTACTGGATTTATAGGGAATTCCTCCTGGATTTATAGGGAATTTCTACTGGATTTATAGGGAATTCCTGCTGGGATTTACTGGGAATTTCTGCTGGGATTTATAGGGAATTCCTGCTGGATTTATAGGGAATTCCTGCTGGGATTTACAGGGAATTTCTGCTGGGATTTATAGGGAATTTCTACTGGATTTATAGAGAATTTCTACTGGATTTATAGAGAATTTCTACTGGATTTATAGGGAATTCCTGCTGGGATTTACAGGGAATTTCTACTGGGATTTATAGGGAATTCCTCCCGGGTTTTAAAGGGAATTTCTACTGGATTTATAGGGAATTCCTGCTGGGATTTATAGGGAATTTCTACTGGGATTTATAGGGAATTCCTCCTGGGTTTTAAAGGGAATTTCTACTGGGTTCTATAGGGAATTTCTTCTGGAGTTTATAGGGAATTTCTTCTGGACTTTATAGGGAATTCCTCCTGGGATTTATAGGGAATTTCTCCCAGGTTTTATAGGGAATTTCTACTGAGTTTTACAGGGAATTCCTCCTGGGATTTACAGGGAGTTCCTCCTGGGTTTTATAGGGAATTCCTACTGCATTTGTAGGGAGTTCCTCCTGGGATTTATAGGGAATTTCTACTGGGATTTATAGGGATTTTCTCCCAGGTTTTATAGGGAATTTTTTTCTGGACTTTATAGGGAATTCCTCCTGGGATTTATAGGGAATTTCTTCTGGATTTATAGAGAATTTCTATTGGGATTTATAGGGAATTCCTCCAGGGATTTAGAGGGAATTCCTACTGGGATTTATAGGGAATTCCTCCTGGGATTTATAGGGGATTTCTACTGTGTTTTATAGGGAATTCCTCCTGCATTTATAGGAAATTCCTCCTGCATTTTATGGGGAATTTCTACTGGGATTTATACGGAATTTATACTCGGATTTGTAGGGAATTTCTCCTGGGTTTTATAGGGAATTTCTCCTGGATTTTATAGGGAATTCCTCCTGGATTTCATAGGGAATTCCTCCTGGATTTTATAGGAAATTCCTCTTAGATTTTACAGGGAATTTCTCCTGCATTTTATAAGGAATTCTTACTGGATTTTATAGGAAATTCCATCTTCATCTTATAGGGAATTTCTCCTGCATTTTATAGAGAGTTCCTGGATTTTATGGAGAATTCATCCTGCATTTTATAGGGAATTCCTCCTGCATTCTGTAAGGAATTCCTAGAGCATTTTCTAGGGAATTTTTGCTGCCCCATCATTTTTAGATAATTTATCACCCCTTTGAGGCTTTTTCCTTGCATTCTCTTCAATTTAGAATAAACCTACAGCACAAAATCACCCCTTTCTAAAGCTCTGGAACTCTTGGAATGTTTTGGGTTTTTTTCTAGAGTTATCCAGGAAAAACCCCTTGCCTTACCCAGGTAAATCTTTGGTCTTGCCCAGGTAAAATCCTTGGTAAAAATGTCATTTATGAGCTGAAGCTGGAAGTTGTTTTGCTCAGAGAAATGAAACTGAGTTTAAATTCTATAATTTGGGGCATAACTCGTGTGAAAGAGAGAATTTTGGGGGGAATGTGATTTACAGAGCAGAAACTGAGCGTGTTACCTGGGAAATCCTGGGTGTATCCAGGGGTTTACCTGGCTAAATCCAGGGGTTTTCCCTAAAACCAGGATTTTACCACAGGTTTTAACCTGGATATGGCCCCGGATTTTACCTGGGTAATGACAGGAATTTTACATGGGCAAAACCAGGGATTTTACATGGAAAAGACCAAGAGTTTCACCTGGATAAGACCAGGGGTTTCACCTGGATAAATCCAAGGGTTTTACCTGGGTAATGCCAAGGATTTTACCTGGATAAATTCAGGGGTTTTGCCTGGGTAAGGCCAGGGATTTTACCTGGATACAGTCAGGGATTTAACTTGGCAAAGTCAGGAGATTTACCTGGGTAAGTCCAAGGGTTTTACCTGGGTCATGCCAAGGGTTTTATCTGGATAAATCCAGGGACTTTACCTGGGTAAGGCCAAGGATTTTACCTGGATAAAACCAGGCATTTTACCTGGATAAGGCCAGGGATTTTACTCGGGTAAATCCAAGGGTTTTACCTGGATAAATCCAGGAATTTTACCTGGGCAATGACAGGAATTTTACCTGGACAAAACCAGGGATTTTACATGGAAAAGACCAAGAGTTTCACCTGGACAAGACATGGGATTTTACCCAGATAAATCCAGGGGTTTTACCTGGGTAATGCCAAGGATTTTACCCAGATAAATCCAGGGATTTTACCTGGGTGAGGCCAGGGATTTTACCTGGATACAGTCAGGGATTTAACTTGGCAAAGTCAGGAGATTTACCTGGATAAGTCCAAGGGTTTTACCTGGATAATTCCAGGGGTTTTACCTGGATAAGTTCAGTGGTTTCACCTGGGTCATATCAAGGATTTTACCTGGGTAAATTCAACGGTTTTACCTGGATAAGTCCAGGGGTTTTACCTGGATGAGACCAAAGATTTTACCTGGGTCAAGCCAAGGATTATACCTGGATGAGGCCAAGGATTTTACCTGGATAAGACCCGGGATTTTACCTGAGTGAGGCCAAGGATTTTACCTGGGCATGTCCAGGGGTTTTACCTGGGCAAGTCCAGAGGTTTTACCTGGGCAAGTCCACGGATTTTACCTAGATAATTCCAGGGGTTTTACCTCAGCAAGTCCAGGGATTTTACCTGGATAAATCCAGGGATTTTACCTTGATAATTCCAGGGGTTTTGCCTTGATAATTCCAGGGGTTTTACCTGAGCAAGCCCAAGGATTTTACTGGATAAAGTCAGGGAATTCACCTGGCTGAAGCCACAGGTTTGACCCCGAGCTCTGAGACACCCAGAAGAAGCCAAACCCACTGTGGGTCTTGCTGGCTGGAGCTGAGTAATAATTGAATCTATGAAATTAACACATGAATTAATGAATCAGTGTCCAGGAGCTGATTCCCATGGGATTTTCCTGCCTTAACCCCCTGTCCTTCCCTGCCAGGGTTCCCAGTGTTTGCCTGGAAGGGCGAATCCGAGGATGATTTCTGGTGGTGCATCGACCGCTGCGTCAACGTCGAGGGCTGGCAGCCCAACATGGTGAGTTGGGAAACTCCTGGGACACCCCCACCTGGAAAATCCCACCTGGAGGGGGAAGGGAAGGGCAGCTAAAACCTCCTGGACCTCGCCAAGTGAGGTTTGGTTTCAGTGCTGCCAAAAGAAGCTGTGTTAATGCAGCTTTTTGGGTGTTTTGTTTGATTTCAGAGCATCTTGCTGCAGTTAAGGCTGCTAAAAATGGCTCCAAATGAGTATTTTTGAAAAGAGTTTTTCATCCTTTTCACCCTTAAATTCTCACCTTTGGCTGAGGTGATTTGTAGGAACAAAGCCCAGATTTTTCTACGATTTCCACACTTTAAACCACACAAACCTCAGGTGCTCCCTTTTTATCCTGCCCTTGTTTCCAGGGAAAACAGGAACTGGAATTGGGTGAGCAGAATAATTTTCAGCTGTCAGATGTGCTGTTTTCATCACATTTCCCCAAGGATTTTGAGCCCTGGAGCTCCTGATCTAAATATGGGAAGTGATCAAAGGTGGAAACGTGGATCTGGGTTGGGTTTTTGCCAATATTGGCTCGTTTGAGGTGGGATTTTTGTCCCTTCCAGTCGCTGTCACCTTTAAAAAGAACCAGGAATGTCAAAGAAATCCACCCCCGAGGTATCAGACTGAGTCTAGACCTGAGAGCAGCTTTGTTCTGCTCTTTGAGGAATCATTTCCCATCCAAAATGTCACTTTTGGAGCAAGTCAGAGTCCCAGAAAATGCAGATTTTGCTTTCCCAGGATCTCTTCATTCTGGGACTGATTTCAGACCTGCTCCTGGAGCATGGAAATGATGGAGGGAGCACCAGGATCTTGGAGCTGTTCCCAGAGATTCTGCTGGATTTTGGAGATCTGTGGTTTTAGAGATAAGAAATTATTATAAGTGGGTTTAGAGATAAGAAATAGGACACTGGGTGAGGAGCAGGGTGTGAGAAGAATCTTAAAGTCCTGGAATTATGGAATGGTTTGGGTTCCACAGGGACACCTCCCACCATCCCAGGCTGCTCCAGCCCCATCCCACCTGGCTCTCACATTCCAGGCACGCAGGGGCAGCCCCAGCTGCTCTGGGAATTCTGTGCCACCCTCAGTTTCCCCATCATTGCTCCCTGCTCCTTGGACACGGGGCCAGTTCGTGGCCATTCCATTCTGGGAATCCTTCATGGGGGGCTCTGGGAATTCTGACCTTCAGGGGAGGGGTCCCTCTGGACAGGAATGGTTCAGAAAAGGGATTTTTCCTGGAAAACATGGAATCTGCAGGGTTTCCTTCGTGGAAAAGCCTCTCTAGGGATTTTCTGCTGGAGAAAACATTGGATGGAAGGGCTGAGGGGGGGAGTTGGTGACCTGGAGAGAAGCTCCAGGGCTCCCAAGGCTGCTTTTCTCCAGGAAAAACAATTTCCATCTCAAATAAATTGGTTTTTCCCTCAGAAAAACCAACCCAAACCTGCCTGGAAGAAAAGAAATGAGGCCAAACCTGCAAAAAGCTGGGAATACTGCAGGAATGTGGGATGGGCTGTTGGATATTGGGGTGCCACACCAAGGTGACCTCCCAGCCCCTCCAGGGATCTCTCTGTGGGGTTTCCATGCCCCGTTCCCCTGGGAAAGGGGAACCTGGCAAGGGCTGGATTCTCTCTTGGAAGAGGATTAAACATCAAACATTAAGCAGGGATTAATGAAATGAGGAGTCCTGGGAGGCAGGGAATTCCAGATTCTGAATTCCACATTCCTCCCTGGCTGGCCCAGCAGAGCTCCCAGTTCCACTTAACCCTTCCCAGCCCGTGGATGGGACACGGAGCTGGGGATGGATTCCCTGGGGACAGCCTGTGCTCCCAGGAGCTCTGCAGGAGCAGCTGCTCCCCGCACTCCCTGCAATGGAAATTCCAGAATTCCGGAAAAGGCGGGAACAGAACGTTCCCAAGGAGCTCTGTGTCCCTGGGTGGCAGCATGGTGGCCCCACCAAGCCCCAGCAGAGCTGGGCAGTGTCACCCCTGTGCCAGGAGAGGGACAGCTCCTTCTCCCTGGGAAGGCTCCGGGGGGTCCCCACCAAGCTCCAACTGCGGCAAACGGGCGGGGACGGGGACACTTCCAGCCAGGGCTGGGGTTCTGGGACACCCAGAGTTCCCCACATCCCTGCAAGCCACGTCCTGGCACTCCTGCTGCTCTGGGGTGGGGACAATCTGGGAGATGCCTCAGGGCAGAGCTGGGAGAGCAGGGAATCCCTGAACCCTCCCTGGAATCCCGTGGGAAGGGATCACCATGGGGGGATGATAATTGATGATGATGATGATGATGATGATTGATGATGATGAAGTGAGAAATCTTGGAGGAGGAGAAGGAGGATGAGGAGGACAACGATGCAGTGAAAAGTCTTTGACATCAGTGTATGGAATACAGAAGGATGATGATGATGATGCAGTCAGGATTCCTTGGACTAGGGAACATGAAAAGAAGAGGATGAAGAAGATGATGATGATGATGATGGTGATGAAGTGAGAAGTCTTTGACCTCAGTGTAAGGAATATGGAAAGAGGAGGAGGAAAAGAAGGAGGAGGAGGATGCAGTGAGAAATCTTTGACTCTGGTGTAGGGAATGTGCAAAGAGTGGGATGAGGATGATGATGATGATAATGATAATGATGATGATGATGCAGTGAAAAGTCTTTGACATCAGTGTATGGAATATAGAAGGATGATGAGGATGATGAGGATGATGAGGATGATGATGCCTTTGGAATTCCTTGCATTGGAGTAGGGAACATGCAAAGAAGAGGATGAAGATGATGATGATGATGGTGATGATGAAGTGAGAAGTCTTTGATCTCAGTGTAAGGAATATGGAAAGAGGAGGAGGAGGAGGAGGAGGAGGAGGATGCAGTGAGAAATCTTTGACTTTGGTATAGGGAATGTGCAAAGAGTGGGATGAGGATGAGGATGAGGATGAGGATGAGGATGAGGATGAGGATGAGGATGAGGATGAGGATGAGGATGAGGATGAGGATGAGGATGAGGATGAGGAGGATGATGAAGTGAGAAGTCTTTGATCTCAGTATATGGAATATGGAAAGAGAAGGAGGAGGAGGATGCAGTGAGAAGTCTTTGGTGTAGGGAATGTGCAAAGAGTGAGATGATGATGATGATGATGATGGTGATGATGCAGTGAAAAGGCTTCGACATCAGTGTGAGGAATGTGCAAGGATGATGATGATGATGGTGACCCTGAGGCTGATGGTGGCCGTGTTGCTGTCCCCCTGTGCAGCCCCTGGACACTTCCCCTGCCCTGGGTGAGCTCTGCTCCTGCTTTCCCTGGAATCCAGCAGGGTTCTCCCCTGCCCTGGGTGAGCTCTGCTCCTGTTTTCCCTGGAATCCAGCAGGATTCTCCCCTGCCCTGGGTGTCCTCTGCTCCTGTTTTCCCTGGAATCCAGCAGGGTTCTCCCCTGCCCTGGGTGTCCTCTGCTCCTGTTTTCCCTGGAATCCAGCAGGGTTTTCACCCTTCCCACCTTGCCCAGGCCATGGGGCCTCCTGGGGGCAGGAGGATGTGGCAAATTCCACATTTGGGTTTTTTCCTTTTTTTGGACCTTTTCTTCTCCAGGGGCCCCCTCTGGGCCCAGCACCTCCCCTGGGTGCCATTCCAGGTGTTTCCACACACATAAGACTGGCCAAGCTCTTGGACCTCTCTTTTCCCTGGAATTCTGAGATTCCTGGGGCTGAGTTGTTTTCCTGCCTGCCCTTCCCAGGGCAGTTTTCCAGAGTTTTCCTCTCTCTCCTCACTCACCTCCAGTGTTTTTGTTCCAGCAGTGGCTCCCTGCCGGCCCCAGTGACTCTGTGGCTGTTTCCATTCCAGATCCTGGATGATGGGGGAGATCTCACCCACTGGATCTACAAGAAATACCCCAACATGTTCAAGAAGATCAAGGGCATCGTGGAGGAGAGCGTCACCGGGGTGCACAGGTTTGGGACAGGGCTCAGCCTCCAGCAGCTGGGCTCAGCCTCCAGCAGCTGGGCTCTGCTTTCCCAGGCCTGGCTTGCCATGGAAACTGCTTCAGTCTGGGCAGGATTAAAGCAGTTTCTGCTCTGAGCTCCCACGAGGAGCAGGAGCCCCTCCTGGGGTGGGAGGGAGGAGAGGCTCCCACCTGAGTGGAGATGGAACAGGGGGGATGAGGAGTGCAGCCCTGCCCTAAATCCATGGGTAGAAGTGAGGTTTGGGAAGAGGAGCTGAGCTGTTTCTGGGGAAGGGAGAATCTGAGGGATGAGTGAATGAAATCCCCGAGTCCCTGGCAGGAGCAGAGCTGGGGTGGGAGCAGCTCTGGGGGCTGGGAGGTGTCACAGGAGCTTTTCCATGGAATTCATCCCATCCTAGGTGCCAGGGACCTGAGGAGAGCAGCACTGTTGGCTGAGTCCTTGCAGGGGAAAGGCTTGGCTGCAGCTCTGAGCTGATCAGAGCTTGGCCAGAGGCTCAGGCAGCTCCTGGAGCAGGGAAATGAAATGTGTGAAACAGGGAAATGGCTCCAGCTCTGCACCAGCGGGGTCAGCAGGAGGACTGGTGATATTTTTAGGATCTGAAATCCCAGTGTGGGAAGAAGAGATTTCCAAAGGCAGGTTCTCCTTCCCCAGAGCTGGAGCAGGAACAGGATTTTCAGACTCTCTTGAAAAAAGAGCCACAGTGAGGTGTTTGAATTCATTTTTAGTGATTTTCCTGCTATGGGGAGTTGGGTCTGTGCCCAGAGCTGAGAGCAGAGGGGGATGCTGGAGGAGGGAAGGCTCCAGGGAGAGCTTCCAGCACATTCCAGGGGCTCCAGGAGAGCTGCAGAGGGACTGGGGACAAGGCCTGCAGGGACAGCACACAGGGAATGGCTCCCACTGCCAGAGGGCAGCCATGGGTGGCATCTTGGCAATGAGGAATTCCTGCCTGGGCTGGCATTGCCAGAGCAGCTGGGGCTGCCCCTGATCCCTGGCAGTGCCCAAGGCCAGGCTGGACCCTGGGATGGTGTCCAGTGCCCCTGCCATGGCCAGGCTGATCTTTAGGGCCCTTCCCATCCCAAATCCCCTGAGAGCAGGGCTGAATTCCCTGGATAACCCCTGGCTCTGTGCCCGTGCCAGGCTGTACCAGCTCTCCAAGGCAGGGAAGCTCTGCGTGCCAGCCATGAACGTCAACGACTCCGTCACCAAGCAGAAGTTTGACAACCTCTACTGCTGCAGGGAATCCATCCTGGATGGGTGAGAGGGGTCCCATGGGAATGGGGAGGGATTCCAATGGGAATGGGGAGGGATTGCCATGGGGATGGGGAGGAATTCCCACAAGGAATGGGGAGGAATTCCTGCAGGAAACAGGGAGGAATTCCCACATGGAGTAGGGAGGAATCCCCATGGGAAACAGGGAGGAATTCCTACAGGGAATGGGGAGGGAATCCCCACGGGGAACAGGAATGAATCTCCACAGGGAACAGGGAGGAATTCCCATGGGGGAATGGGAGAATGGAATTCCCACAGGGAATGGGGAGGAATTCCCACAAGGAATGGGGAAGAATTCCCTCAGGGCTCTGCTCTGCTGCCATTTGGATCATCTCAGCTCAATTTGTTTGTCAGAGAATAAAATCCTTCCCTTCCTCTGGTGCACATCAGAATTCCTGTCCTGTCCCTCTCCCCTTGGCATAAAATCTGCCTGTGTCCCTTGTGTGTCCCTCAGTCTCTTTACTCTCCAGCTCTTTGTTCCCTTTGTTTTCATGGAATTGGGTGTCTGTGTCCCTCCAGCCCAAACTCCATCACGGCCAAGTGAGGCTGGGACAGGTTTTGTCCTTGTTGTGACATCGTTTGTGGCACAATCCATGAGCAGTCCATGGATTTGGGATGTGCAAGGAATGGGGAGTAGGAATAATGAGGGGTGAAATTTGGGAACAGAATTCCCAGAGCAGCTGTGGCAGGAACAGGAGCAGCTTGGGACAGTGGGAGGTGTCCCTGGGGTGGGATGGGGTGGGGTGGGGTGGGATGGGATGGGATGGGATGGGATGGGATGGGGTGGGATGGGATGGGATTTAAGGTCCTTCCCAACCCAAAAAGTCCTGGGATTCCAGCAAACACCTCGGGGGTAAGTTGGGATTTGGGCTCAGCCTGGTGCAGGAATTTCAGACGGGGTCAGGGCAGAGGAGAGCAGAGGTGCCCCAAAGCTGCTGTGGGTTTTAGCTGAATTTCCTGGAAAAGGGAGGGAATTTCACCTTCCCTGCACTGCTAACCTATTTACTCCAGAGCTAAAAATAGCCTGGAATGTAGGACACGCTCAGGGAGGGAGCAAAGGAAACCAGAGGGAGGGGGAGCTGCATTTGGGAAATCTCTGGGATTCTGGCAAGGAGATCCCACTCCCCTGCTGCTCCTGGGGCGCTTCCTTGGGGGTTGGCAATAAAAATTCACATTAAAGGATTTTTGGAGAGGATTTTCAGTATTTTGGAAATGTCAAAGCAAAGGGTTAATGAATAAAAATCAACAGAAAAGGGCTCCAAACCCAAATTCCATCCTCTTTGTTGGAAGAACAAACAGCCCCCACCCTTCCAAAAGGAGAAGGGAATTTTTAGGTGCTTTTGGGGTTTTCTCTTCCCCTGGAATTTCAGGGATGCAGGATCCAGCTGTGGCTCCATCCTTGGAGCAGCTCCCAGTGCTGGGCTGGAATTCTGACCTTTAATTGGTTTTTTTTCCCTTTTTTCTCAGCCTGAAGAGGACAACAGACATGATGTTTGGAGGGAAGCAGGTGGTGGTGTGTGGCTATGGGGAGGTAAGGGGCTCCCTTTTCCCAATTTTCCCCTTTTCCCACTGGGAATTCCAGGTGTAAATCCTCAGCACAGCTTCCTCCACCCTCAGGTCTTTGCTCTGCACCTGCAGGAGCCTCCAAACCTCAGGAGTTTGCCAAAACATGAAAGTTTTCTTCATTTCTTTATTATTAAAGAGATGCCAAAAGCTTTAAAAAAATACATTAAATATTCTGCATATATTTAATATCTGGATATTGGCATGCCCTCATATTGATACAAGATGTATTTCTATAAGTTTAATATTATATTTAATCTGATTTTACTAAAATCTGAGGTTCTGCAGATGTTCTGGGCATTCCAGTGATCAGGAGAGAATTAATCTTGATTTATCCCTTCACCCACCCTCTCCCCATGGGAATATTCCTCTTTTCACAGTTTTTCTCAGCACCAGTTCACACCAGTTGCAGTGGGTGCTCCACTGGAATTTTTTTAATGTCCAAGCAGCTGGAATGGGTCAGGTTTTCCTGCTGTAATCCCATTTTTGGGAACATTTTAACCTGGATTCCCTGCATTGCCTGTGCTGGGCAAAGGTTAAAGCTCGTTAACACTCTGAGGTTAATTACCCCTAAAGCTTCCTGAGTGGAGCAGAGGCTGCAGGGGCTCTGGAACTTCCCCTGGGATCATTTGGGATGTTTTGGGGGAAAATAATCCCTGGGACCAGAACCAGTGGGGTTTGTAGTGCCTGTGTTCCCTAAGGCAGGCCTGGGTCTCAGATGGCTCCAGCTCCAGGGGTTTGTGCCCCAGGAACAGTGGGGTTTGTGCCCAGCAATGGGGTTTGTGCCCCAATAATGGGGTTTGTGCCCCAGCAGTGGGGTTTCTGCCCCAGCAGTGGGGTTTCTGCCCCAGCAATGGGGGTTTGTGCCCCAGCAGTGGGGTTTGTGCCCCAATAATGGGGTTTGTGCCCCAGCTGTGGGGTTTCTGCCCCAGCTGTGGGGTTTCTGCCCCAGCAATGGGGTTTCCCTGAGCCTGTCCCTGTTGTTGCAGGTGGGGAAGGGCTGCTGTGCTGCCCTCAAGGCCATGGGCTCCATCGTCTATGTCACCGAGATCGACCCCATCTGTGCCCTGCAGGCCTGGTAGGGCTGGAACCCCTCATCTTCCCTGGAAACCCCATCCCAAAGGATTCCTGCAGCCCCAGCCCTGCCCTGGCACCTGCCCTAAAACACCTCCTGGTTTATCCCATCCCAGAAATGCCCTAAAGCTTCTCCTGGTTCATCCCATCCCATGAAAGGGCCCTGCCCTAAAGCATCTCCCAGTTTATCCTATCTGCCCTAAGGCATCTCCCAGTTTCTCCCACCCCACAGCAGGCAGGAGTTTAGGACATGGCTTGCAGGGATTTTGGGAATGAGCTGCTCCCTGGCTGTCCCAGGGCTGTGCCCACCCCTCACCCTGGGGGTGTTTGAGGTCCTGTGAGCCCCCAGCCCCTCAGCAGACACAGCTGGGTTTGGATCCTCCTTTGCATCCCCAGCTGTGGGACCCCAAAACACCCAGAGCCCCCGTAACCCTCAGCCTGCTCCTCCCCAGGTTGTGGTGAGAGGATAACGAGTTCTAATTAGCAGAGCTGATGAACTTTTGGGCTGCTCTGTGACCTTGATCCATCCTCAGCTGGGAATTCCCAGCCATCCCTTCCCTGGCCCTGCAGCAGCACAGGGCCCCTCTCAGGAGGAGCTGGCATGGGAAAAGCTCAGGAAATGGGGACATGCAGCAGAAAAAAAATGACTTTTTTATTTTAGTAACTTCAATTTTGCAGCTTGTGAGAGGCACAGGAAGGAGCTCTGGGGAGGATTGTCAACAAATCCCAAAAAAGCCCAGCCTGCCCTTGTTATCCCTGAGCTCACCTTGCTGGGGAGGGCAGGGCAGGCCTGCCAGGCTCTGCACCCCGAGGGCTCTGCAGGTGCCTAAATCAGGATTTTGGGGTGGGGAGGGGCACCCACAGCTTTGGGGTGGTTTTTGGGATGCTCTAAATCCATCCCAAGCTGGATTCTGAGCGGATCCACAGCTCCTGGATGTTCCCTGCAGGAGGAGCAGCTCTGAAAAACCCATCAGGGTCCAGAATTGAGGTTTGCAGATGAGAAAGCCTTGATGGGAAAGCCCCAAAATCCCTTCTCATTCTCCACACAAATGTCCCAAACCCTCCAGGATGGCCCCAGGAGCTCCCAGTGGCTCATCAGGGGGTTCATATCAGGATCTGGGCTCACTTTGTCCCTGTTTTCCCTCCCAGCATGGACGGGTTCCGGCTGGTGAAGCTCAATGAGGTCATCAGGCAGGTGGACATCGTCATCACCTGCACAGGTACGGGGTCAGCGGGGAAATGGGGGTGCACACCCCAAAAGGGCCCCGTGGGGATGCCCACCCCAAAAGGGATCCCATGGGGGTGCCCACCCCAAAAGGGTCTCCTAGGGATGCCCACCCCAAAAGGGCCCCGTGGGGATGCACACCCCAAAAGGGCCCCATGGGGGTGCCCACCCCAGAAGGGATCCCATGGGGATGCACACCCCAAAGGGCCCCGTGGGGGTGCACATCCCAAAAGGGTCTCCTGGGGGTGCCCACCCCAAAAGGGCCCCAGCCCAGCCCAGCCTGAGGGAAAGCCCCAAAGGTGGAGCAGGACAGGGATTGATCCAGGGCTGTGGTGCTGGCAGGGAACAAGAATGTGGTGACCAGGGAACATCTGGACAGGATGAAGAACAGCTGCATTGTCTGCAACATGGGACACTCCAACACCGAGATCGACGTGGTGAGCACGGCCACCGGGGCTTGGGGGCACAGTTTGGGGGTGATGGGGTTTGCAGTGATGGTGTTTTGGGGTGGTGGTGCTTTGGGGTTACAGTGGTTTGGGATGGTGGTGCTTTTGGGCAGTGGTGTTTGGGGTGACAGTGTTCGGGGTAATGATACTTTAGGATAATGATGGTTTGGGGTGCCTGTTTCAGGGTGATGGTGTTTGGGGTTACAGTGGTTTAGGATGATGGTTCTTTTAGGGTCAGAGTGCCCAGTTTTGGGCTGACAGTGCTTTAGGATAATGGTGTTTTGAGGTGATGGTGCTTTGGGGCAATGGTGTTTGGGGTGGTTGTGCTTTGAGTGATGCTGTTTGGGGTGATGGTGTTTTGGGCTAACAGTGTTTGGACTGGTGGTATTTTGGGGAGACAGTGTTTGGGGTGACTGTTTTGGGATCATGGTGTTTTAAGGTGATGGTGCTTTGGGGTTACAGTGTTTTAGGATGATGGTTCTTAAGGCAGTGGTGTTTGGGGTGATGGTGCTTTGGGGCAACTCTTTTAGGGTCAGAGTGCTTTGGGGTGATGGTGTTTTGGGCTGACAGTGCTTTAGGGTGATGGTGCTTTGGGGCAATGCTGTTTGGGGTGATGGTGAATCCTCCTCAGCAGCCCTTGGACAGCCATGGTGCAGCTCTGACGTGCTGAGCTCACAGAAACAGTCCAGGCTGTGACTCAGAGGTGTCACTGGGCTGGGCTCCAAGGGGACAATCCCAGGGCACTGGCAGGGGCTGCTGCTGTTCCCCCCCCGTGTCTGAGGCCCTGGGGCTCCCGGTGCTGCTGTGACATTTCCCGTGTTCCAGGCCAGCCTGCGCACGCCCGAGCTCACCTGGGAGCGGGTCAGGTCCCAGGTGGATCACGTCATCTGGCCCGACGGCAAGAGGATCGTGCTGCTGGCAGAGGTGAGAGCAGCTGCAGCTCAGGGGCCCCGTGCATGGTGGGTTTGGCTCAGGGAGTCACAGAATGCTTTAGGCTGGAAAACACCTCTGAGCCCATCAGGGCCAACCATTCCCAGCACTGCCAAAGCCACCACGTGTCCAAGTCCCACATCCACAGGGCTTTGAATGCCTCCAGGGATGGGGACTCCACCCATTCCAATGCATTACAGCCCTTTCCATGGAGAAATTTCCCCTAAAATCCAATCCAAACCCGCCCTGGCCCGGCCTGAGGCCGTTCCCTCTGCTCCTGTCCCTGTTCCCCCCGGCTGTGCCCTCCTGGCAGGGACTTGTGCAGAGCCACAAGGGCCCCCTGAGTTCCTGAGATGAGGAAAAGCTCCCCTGTTTTAATTCATCCCTCTCCAGGGTATCTCCCATTTCCTGAGGGCAGCCACACCTCAGTGGGCTGGGTGCAGGTGACACAGCAGGGACACAGCTCCAGTGGCTGCTGTCCCTCCTGCGGGGTCACAGCCTGGTGTGTGCCCTGGTAACAGCCAGATTCTGCTTCCAGGGCCGCCTGCTGAACCTGAGCTGCTCCACCGTGCCCACCTTCGTCCTGTCCATCACGGCCACCACCCAGGTGAGGGGGCTGGGGCTGGGCTGGGGACAGGCCCTGCTCTGAGGGACAGCAGCCCTGACCCCGGTGTCCTCTCGGCAGGCCCTGGCTCTGATAGAGCTCTACAACGCTCCCGAGGGCCGCTACAAGCAGGACGTGTACTTGCTGCCTAAAAAAATGGGTAACGATGCTCCCACTGCCTTCTGCTCCTGGCTGTTGGGCTGGGAGGGCCAGGCTGGGCTCTGTCACAGCTGGGAGGGGCACTGGGCCAGGCTGGGCACTGTCACAGCTGGGAGGGGGCACTGGGCCAGGCTGGGCACTGTCACAGCTGGGAGGTGCCCCTGGGCCAGGCTGGGCACTGGGCCAGGCTGGGCACTGTCACAGCTGGGAGGGGGCACTGGGCCAGGCTGGGCTCTGTCACAGCTGGGAGGGGGCACTGGGCCAGGCTGGGCACTGTCACAGCTGGGAGGTGCCCCTGGGCCAGGCTGGGAGGTGGCACTGGGCCAGGCTGGGCTCTGTCACAGCTGGGAGGGGCACTGGGCCAGGCTGGGCTCTGTCACAGCTGGGAGGGGCACTGGGCCCAGCTCAGGGGCTTTCAGCTTCTTGCTGCTCTCCTGTCCCACCTGTGGAGAGCAGGGGGTGCCTCCCTGTTCAGGGGGTGTCCTGTGGGGTCTGTGCCAGGGATGGGGCCTCACCCCTGCCAGCAGCTCCCCCAGCAGAGCCCCCTCCTGGGCACACTTCGGGCAGAACGGGCTTTTTGGTGGCAATTGGGGTTTTTGAGGCCAGGCTGGCTTATCCTGGTCTTGGGCTGGGCTGTCACCAAGCAGAGGTGCCAGGTGGGTTGTGCCTCAGCCCGGGGCACTCGCTGTGGCCTCCCTTGCCTGCTGTGACGAGGCCTGGCCTCCCGTGCCCTCCCAGACGAGTACGTGGCCAGCCTGCACCTGCCCACCTTCGACGCGCACCTGACGGAGCTGACGGACGAGCAGGCCAAGTACCTGGGGCTCAACAAGAACGGACCCTTCAAACCCAACTACTACAGGTGCCCTCCAGCCCTGTCCCCTCCCTGTCCCCTCCCAGCCCTCTGCTCCTGCCCCGGTGTGGGGCACACCTGGGGTTTAACCCCACCCATTCCCTGAGATGATTCCGAGCTCCCTGCTCAGTCCCGGTGCAGGCAGCAGGAAGGGCCTGGTGCACTTGGAGCCCTGACAGCAGCTCTTGGCAGGACAGGAGCCCTTTGTGCGTGGCAGCAGCTGTCACCCAGACGTGGCAGATGCCAGCGCGATGCCACCGGCTCGGTGGCAGATTTATTTTTAAAGTTTGACGGAGGATGAGGTGGCACAGAGCGGCCTCGGCCCTGGGGCTGCGCCCTGGGCTCGGCTCCACGGCTCCTTCCTGAGCACGGGCTGGGCAGATCCCCAAAACAATAATAATTTTCAGTAGGAGCCCTGGATCGCTTCCCTTTCCACATTTTCAGCCAGCACTGCCATGAATTTCCACTGTGAAAATGAAATGGCTTTGCACAAAAGTGCTTGGGAGGGTGAAGCCCAGAGCCTTTTCCTGCAGGAAAAGGGATTTTCTTGGCAGGCAGAGAGCACCAGAGCACTCCAAGTTTGGGGATCACTGGGTTTTCCCAGATCCTGAGCTTTTTCCCTTGCAAACTCCTGGTGCTTCCCTGTGGCTGTGGAGGAATTCCCTCTGGTTCAGTTCTCTGTGCCTGGCATGGCCCAGCCTTGTGGGGAGTGAGGTTTGTCCTGGAAAGGTTGGGATCCATTGAGGGTCTCAGGGAATTCCCTGCCCTGAGGGGGAGCCACGACCCCTCCAACTTCTCTGGGCACCTCAGAGGCAGCGAGGACCGAGTCCCTTCCTCAGCCATTTCTGTCCTTGGCGTCTCCCCCTCCCAGAACCCACCGTGGGGATGCCAGGGCAGCTTTTCCTCCCTTCCTCACTCACCAATGCCCGTTTTTCCTCCTTTTCCCAGATATTGAGTTCCTGCCGCCGCGCCCCGGAGAATCGCGAGGAACCGCCACAAGCACCCGAGTCTTTCTCAACTACTGTACAGGATGAAACCGCGCAAGCTTCCCACGCTAGAGCCGGGCTTGCTGCCATAGTCGACAGTGTGTTTTAGGTTATTTATTTATTAAATTAGAATACTGTTCATGTGGCCTCTGCCACTGGTGTTCGTCCTGCCGCGGGACTGGGAGACGCTGGATTTTCTTTCCGTTCCTTTCATTTTTCTCTTTGGGTTCGTTCTTTTTCGGGGCTGGGAGGACGGGGAAGGCGAGGAGGAAGCTGCTGGAATCGAGCTGTGGAATGTTCCCTTACCCCTGCTCACCCCCCGCTCGGTGGGACCCGGCCTGGGAGTCGCTTTTGGTTTCCTCCGCGCCCCAGCGCTTCTCCAGCCCGGCAGCCGGGGGATCTCCGGCTCTTTGACAACAGAGCCGGGATCCTCCTTGGCTCCAGGCCGGGAGCCACCTCGGGAATCTGGCTGGAGAAGCCTCTCCCTGTGCCCTGGAGCGCCCGGGGCCGTGCCCAGCCGGGGAACCTCGCCTTAGCACCGCCCGGAGCTGTGCCCGGGGACAGCCCCGAGCGCGGAGGAGCCGGCGCCGCTCCCCCGGGCACAGCCCCGCGGCGTTTTCCTGCTGCTGTCGTTCCGAGTGCCAACCTCTCTGGATCAACCAAAGTCGCGTTCCCAGCGCTGCTGGAAGGGCCTCGCCCGCCGATGCTGCTGCCGCGCCGGCGGCTCCTGCCGCGCCAGGCGGAGCTCGCCGGCCGCCCGGCTGGGAGGACCCAGGTCCCTCTCCAGCTGAATTTCAGTCCTCATTGGAAACCTTGGGAGTTTTATTTTCTGGTCGTATTTGTATGAATCTGGAATTCCCCTTTGGAATGTATGAGACGTCCGGCGGAGTGACCCCCACGGGTTCTGTGCGAGGGGAGAGCTCAGCACCACTAAAACCCTTCGGTCACCTCGACGTGTCAGAGCTGATGGAGAGTAAATTTGCCAGAGTTCCCTGTTTTATCCCAGGATGTCCCACCTGAGCACAGGACAGCGTGACCCTTAGCAAGGTGACTTCCCAAGTGTCTGAGCGGAGTCACTTCTGTCCCTCACGTGGAGAACGTGATCCTTCTGAAATGGAACAGCTCCGTGAGCACAGGAGCCTCTGTCCTCCCTGTTGGTTCCCGAGTCTCTCATCAGCTGCAGATCCGTGCTTTGTCCTCCTGGGCTTCTTTGCCATCACGGAGAACTTTTTTGTGGCAGCTCGTTCACGCACAAGGAAGGGAAAACAGAGGAATTACAGCCTCAAGTCCTTCCCACGGCTCTCAGGAGATTTGGAGGCAGGTTGGCCACAAGTCGCTCATCTCCAGAGCAAACGTTCCCATGTGCCGGCTTATTCCAAGTTTCTCTTTGAAATCTCTCAAAATCAGGAAGGAAAACCTTGAGAAGAGCTTGAGGAAACCTTGAAGAGACCTTGGGAAGGCGTCAGGGCTTTGTGAAGGCCTTGAGGAGACCTTCAGGCCTTGAGAAGCTTCCAGCAGACTGCTCGCTAAGCACAGACTCAAAATGATCTCTGCTCGTTCATTTTACCCAGATCCTGAGATTTTTGGGAGGAATCCCCTGAGCAATTTGAACCATCCCACCCAGGTGTTTCTCCCCGGGCTGGATCCAGGTCTGTGTCAGGCCCTGCTGTTTTCTGGGAGCGTGGGAGCTGCTCCTGGCCCAGGTGAGACGTGGCCGTGGGGTCCCTGGGGCAGAGCAGCTTTGGGAAGAACAGGAATCCCTTCCCAACCCAAGCACAGCCACTTCCCCCTTTTGGAAAAGCCCCTTTTGGAAAAGCCCCTTTCATCCCAACCCCTCTGATCCCCAGAGCCGCGTCCTGCCCGTGCCTGCTCTGCACAGCCCCGATCCCTTCGTGCCCAGTTTAACCCCCCTTTATCTTCCAGGTAGATAGGAAGGGAAAAAAAATAAATATATATATATTAATACTGAAATCCCAACTGGCTTTTCCCACCTCGATTTTTAAAGCTCTTCTCCATGTTCTGCTTCTCCTGTAAAAGCTTTTTGGCTCGCTTGGCTTTTTTCCTAATCAACCTGGAATCATATCTTATGATCATCTCTAAATTAAACATGTAATGGGGTTTGGTTTCTTTCATCTTTTTTTTTTTTTAATGTAACGCATTTTTCAAGACTTAGGAAAAAAGAGATTTTAGGTAACACCAGCAAAATCGCATAAAGGAAATTAATTCTGTTCTGAACTTTAGAGATAATAATAAGACAAAACTCGTCATCAGCAGTGAGGAAACGAAAACGTCGCAACCGTAACATTTCAGAAGGATGTTTTAAATATTAATGTCTGAGTGATTGTATTAGATCAGCAATAAAGACTCTGTAATCTCAAAACACAAATAAAACATTGGAAAACTCAGCCTCTCCCGAGCGTCCTTGGGGTCAGGTGGGGTCAGGTGGGATTTTGGGGTGGGACAAGGAGGGCTCGGGGATGGTGGCGGGATGGGGAGCCCTGAGCTGCTGCTGCTGCTGTTTCCAGACAATTCCAGCTGGGGAAGCGGCTCCGGGGCCGCGTCCTTGGGCAGCCGGAGCTGTTTGGGCTCTGGGCCCCGGCGTGTCCTTGGGAAGCGCTGCGGGAACGATCCCGGCCCCGTTATCTCCTCCGGAACAATCCCGTTATCTGCTCTGCTCCCGCCCTGCCGGCAGAGGCCAGGGCAGCCGAGGGAATTCCGACCCAAACCCTGCGGGTCTCCAGCCTTCCAGAGGCCCTGAAGGGATGCGGGACGTGAGGGGCACCGAGCCGGGCACCCGGAACCTCCCCAGCCACAAACCTGACCCACAGGCACCCCAAAAACAACCACCACCCCTTACCGGGTGTGGGAATGGAAACAAACCCCGCTCCAGGGCCCCGGGAGCTGCCTGGGGCCGGAATGGGGACGGCGGGGTTTGCGCAGCCCGAGGGGCCGGGTGCTCCTGGGGCTGCCTCGGGGACGGCGACCTTTGGCTGGGGCGGCTGCAGCCCCACAGGTGCCCCCGGCCCCTCCATGGCCACCCCATGGGCCCCTCTGACACCGCCGGCTCCCGCCCTGCTGCCCCAGTTCAGCGCTCCAGGGACACCCCATAACCCCCACGGCAGCGTTCTGTACTCGCAGGGACACCCCATAACCCCCACGGCAGCGTTCTGTTCTCCCAGGGACACCCCATAACCCCCACGGCAGCGTTCTGTACTCCCAGGGACACCCCATAACCCCACGGCAGCGTTCTGTTCTCCCAGGGACACCCCATAACCCCACGGCAGCGTTGTGTACTCCCAGGGACACCCCTAACCCCCCCACGGCAGCGTTCTGTACTCCCAGCACCCCAGGGACACCCTACAAATTCTCCTTCCTTCCTTCCTTCCCCGGCATTCGCTGTTCCCAGCACCCCAGGGTCCCCCCCGTCCCACGCTGTGTCCCCGGCCCCGCAATCCCGAGGGACCCCCGGGTCCCCCCGACTCCCCTCGCCGTTACCCCAGGCCCCGCCCCATCCCGATCCGGACCAATGGCGATGCGGGGGTGTGTCCTGAGGCCACGCCCCCAAGCCCGGCGGACCAATGGGCGTGGCGGGGCGTGGCGGGGCCGGGCCCCACGTGCTGGCGGCGGCCGCGGGCCGGGGATGGAGGCGGCGGGAGGCGGCGGAGCCCCGGGCCCGGGCAGGGCCCGCCCGGGACAGCCCCAGACACAACCCCAGCCACAGCCACAGGCACAGCCCAAGGGCCGCGAGCTCTTCAGGAGCCAGCGCAAGGAGTCCGAGGTAAGAGCGCGGAGCTCGGTGCCGGCACCCCCCGGGACCTGCTGTGGTGTTTGGGGTCCCTGCTCCGGGGCTGGGGTGCCTGCGGAAGGACCTTATCCAGGTCTTGGGGTGCTCCCTACCCCAAACTGGACGCTTCAGGGGTCCTGTGGTGCCCAGCCCGGAGCGGGGAGCCCCAGGGGCGCTCCGCGGCACTGCCAGACCCAGCTGCAGAGTTTTGGGGTGCTGGCTGAGCCCCAGCACTGGCACCTCCCAGCCCCACGCTCAGAGCCGGCAGCAGGGTTTTGGGGACCCACCTGGGCCCTGGGCTCCCCCACGCTCTGCAGGCTCCCCTTTGCCCCTCACCAATCTCCGGGTGCCGCTGTCCCGTTCGTCCCTGCAGCCCCGATAACCCCGGGGCGCGGGGGAACCCCCGAACCCCGCTGGGCTGTTCTGCCCCGGCTGCGCCCGTGCGGCTTCGTGAGTGCCGGGCTGGGAGAGCAGGACCGGGATGGGGTCACCAGGATCCCACCGCGATCTGACGTTCCTGGGCACCTTTGGGGCTCCCTAACCCCCGCAGGATCCCTGGGAGCGGCGTCCAAGTGGTGTCCCCGACTCGTGAGTTTGGGCTTTGCTTTGCTCCCCGGCTCGGTCCCTCAGTCTCTCAAAGCGGATTAGGGCTGCCCGCGCTTTGCCGAATTCCTGCCCGGCTTTGAGCGCCCGAGCCGCGGCGGGGCTGCAGAACCGGGCCGGGAACTGACAACCCCGCGCTGCTGAGCCCATCCCGGGCTCACGCCTCATCAATATTAATGGCCACGATGCGCATCAGCCCCAGCCCGGCTGCCGAGCAGGGATGCCGAGATCGGAACGGGAATTATGTTAATTTCCTTGATTACCCATTCATGTGTTCCCTTCCCCGGGCCAGGGCGGCGCGGTGCCGGCCTTGGCTCGTCTGGCTGCGGCTGCCCGCTCGCTGCCCCGCCGGAATCCTCGGGCCGAGTTTCATGCTCCAGTTCTCATCCGCAGCGGAGGAGAGGGAGAGCAGAAAGGCAAAGCGCGGCCCCGGGAGCTGTCAGATCTGCGGCGCTGGGCACGGAGCTCGGGGATCCGCAGCATCCTCCCGCGGGCTTGTGCTTTGAACCAGCCCCGGGGTTTGTTTTTAGGGCTCTGAAATGCATCAAACATTCACCGGCATTTTGTGTCGTGCCTTTGCTTTCCCTGGGATTTGAGAAATGCTGTTTTTTACACACGGCTTCCACATTTCCGCCGTGTTTAAGCGGCCCCGCACGGACCCCGCGCTCCATCCCTGCGAGGGGCGGCTGGAGCAGCTTTGGCGCAAAGGCTGCGAGCGCTGGCAGCCATCCCGCAGCCCAAAATATCCCCGGGGCTGTGCCAGCCCCCTCCTCACCCATCCCGCTCCCCGCAGGGCTCCGTGGATTGTCCCAACCTGGAATTCGAGTACGGGGATGCCGACGGCCACGGCGCTGAGCTGGCAGGTGAAGCGGGTTCCGGGCGCTGCATTGTTGTTTCCAGGTGCCCGGCGGGCAGGGAAAATGAGAATCCCGCCGGGATGGGGGATGGACACGGAGCGGTGCCGGCCCTGCAGCAACAGAGCGAGCGGGGTTTTTATTAGAGAGCCGCTCGCTCCCCGGGGACGCAGAGGGACCGTGGGGACACGGGGGTTGCCCCGCCGGCGCCGGGCTGGCAGCAGTGTCCGGTGACAGAGCCCAGGCGGGAGGTGCCACCCAGCCTTTATCGGGCGGCTCTGTCCTTGTCCCCGCGTCCCTCCAGCTGCCTCTGCTCCCTAACGCCGCTCCCGAGTGCGGCCGGGGAAAATGGGGTTATTTATAACTCGGTGTATCTCTGCTGGCCTGGCAAAAACACATTTCCTCTGCAAGGGATCCTTCCTCCTTCCCTGCAGGATCACCTCAGTCCTCCGTGGTGCTGCTCAGCCCCTCGGGACGGTAGGGATTCTGTGGGGACAGGCAGGAATCCTACAGGAACAGGCAGGAATTACAAATATCAGGTGCAATATCATGTCCCTCCAAGTCCAGCCCCTGTTTGCAGGACCCAAAACGTCCGAGCTGCTGGCTGTGGGATCAGTGCAGGTCCTGCCTGGGTGTTCCTGCATTCCCTTCATTCCCAAACTGCCTAAGTGAGAGTCCAAATGTCCCCTCAAAAACCCCACTGAAACTGGAAGTGCAGCTGGAGCTGGGAACAGCTCCAGGATGAAGGGGATGAGTTTGGTGTCATTGGTGCCCTTGGAGCTGCAGGAGGGCTCGGGGACCAGTTTAGATCTCTGTCCCGTGTCTGCCTGGGTGCACAGGGATGCTTCCCGAGGAATTTGGGGATGAGGAGGAGGGTGAAGCCCCTCCGTGTCCCTGCTGATCCCTGTCTCCATCAGAGCTGTACAGCTACACCGAGGAGCCCGAGCTGAGCCACAACAGGAGATGCTTCGAGGAGGATTTCCATACTCAAGGTACCAGCCCTGGCTCAGCACCCCGGGCCTGGGGCAAGAGCAGCCCCCAGGGAAGCCCCTGGTGGACTCGTGTCCCTTTGTCCCCTTTGCAGTGCCGGACAGGAGGTGGCTGGAGCTGGACAGGGCTCAGCAGAAGGCCTATGTCATGCACCTGCTGGATGGGCTGGAGGTGGTCAACAGGGACAAGAGGCTCCGAGTGGCACGGGCCATCCTGTACCTGGCACAGGGTGAGGACACGTCCCCCATGGCTGGATGTGGCCTCGGATCTGCTGCCGTGGGGGTTTGGGAGAAGCTTTTCACACGGTTGTGCCAGGCTGGGGCAGTGAAGCTCCTGCCTGGGGTGGTCCTGTGGACTCCAGGGGTTCAGAGGCAGATCCTCCCTCACCAGGGTTTCTCTCTGGGGCCTCTCCAGGTGTCTTTGGGGACTGTGACAATGAAGGTGATGTCCTGCACTGGTCTCGGCACAACAGCTTCCTCCTGTACCAGCTGGGAACCTTCTCTGCCTTCCTGGAGCTCCTCAACATGGAGATTGAGTGAGAGGACTGCACTGCCCTCGCCCTCCTCTCCCTCCTTGTCCTCTTCTTCACTTCATTCTTTCTTCTCACCCCTCCACTTCTTGGACTCGATGACCTTGGAGGTCTTTCCCAACCAAAATGATTCTGTGATTCTCTGATCTGCTTTCTCTCCTTCTCTTCTTCCATTCAATTTACTCTCCTCCTCTTCATCTTCTTCCTCCCCACTTTCCTCACTCTCTTCTTCCATCCTCTTCTTTCTCTTCTACCTCCTCTTTCTCCTCATCCTCTCCCCTTCCTTCTTTCATCTTCTTTCTCCTCATCCTCCTCACCCTTTTTGTCTTCGTCGTCTTTCTTCTCATCCTCCTCACCCTTTTCCTTTTCATCTCCTTTTTTTCATCCTCCTCCTCCTCTTTCTCCTCATCTTCTCATGTCCCTCATTTTGTCTTCCTTCTCCCTATCTTCCTCACCCTATTCTCCTCATCCTCCTCCTCTCCATCTTCTTTCACCCCATCCTCCTTGTACTCTTCTTCAATCCTCCTCACCCTCCTCTTCATCCTCTTTCTCCCCATCCTCCTCCTCCTCCCCCCGGGGAGGTGCCCCAGCCGTGTCACCTGTGCCGTGTGGCATTCCCAGAGGCTGGCTGGGTGGGGTGAGGGGGCTGGCACAGAGCTCTCCCTGTCCTGCAGGAACAGCCAGGCCTGCAGCAGCGCCCTGCGGAAGCCGGCGATCTCCCTGGCCGACAGCACGGAGCTCAGGTAGCCCTGGTGCTGGCAGGGCTGGGGGACATCCTCTGGGGACACAGTGGCCTCACACCAGCCTGCTGCGCTGTCCTGGCAGGGTCCTGCTCAGCGTCATGTACCTGATGGTGGAGAACATCCGCGTGGAGCAGGAGACGGATCCCCCCGAGTGGAAAACCTGCCGGGAGACCTTCAGGATGGAGCTGAGTGAGCCCCACAGTTCACCGTGCCCCCTGGAGCTCCCTTTGTGGTGCTGGACCAGCAGGGCCAGCTCAGGGATGGGGGATCAGCTCTGACCCTCTCCTGGTCCCTTCTGCACAGGTTTCCCTGTGCACACTGAGGAGCCCTTTGCTCTGCTGCTCTTCACGATGGTCACCAAGTTCTGCAGCGGCCACGCTCCACACTTCCCCATGAAGAAGGTCCTGCTCCTGCTCTGGAAGGTGCTACTGGTGAGTGCAAACCCTTCCTTGCTCCAGAAACTTGTAGCCTGGATATTCCCCACCATTCAACCCAACCGTGATGGGGTTATTTAGGATGGCACCAGGAGCTGACACAAGGAAACTTCCTTCTGGGATGGTTGGGCTGAGGATGTGGGGTGGGGGAGGCATCTGGAGAAAGGAGTGCAGCGATGCCTTCCCCTCGGCTCTCCTGGTTGATGTCCCCAGCTGGGAGCTGCCCGGGAGGGCTGTGTGCTCCGTGGGTGCCCCGTGGGTGCTCCGTGGGTGCTCCGTGTGCACTCTGTGCTCTCCCCGTGTCTGTCCGCAGTTCACGCTGGGCGGGTTCGAGGCGCTGCTGGCCATGAAGGTGCGGCGGCGGGAGGAGCTGGGGCTGCCGCCGCTGCCCGAGGACAGCATCCAGGTGGTGCGGGGGATGCGGGCGGCCTCCCCGCCCACCTGCGCCATCGAGCTGGTGGAGCAGCAGCAGCAGCAGCAGCCGCAGCCCAAGCGGAGCCACCGCAGCCGCAGGGTGAGCGCGGCAGCGTCCCCCGGCCCGGGAGGGGTTCCCTGCACCGGCGGGAGGAGCCCGAGCGCTCTGGGTGTGATTCCCTTTCCCCCTCAGGTGCTCCGGTGTTTTCCAGTTCTAGGCTCACAGAATTGTTTGGGTTGGAAGGGGCCTTAAGGACCGTCCCGTTCCATTAGATCAGGTTTCTCACAGCTCCAGCCAAGCTGGCCTTGGACACTGCCAGGGATCAGGGGCAGCCCCAGCTGCTCTGGCAATGCCAGCCCAGGCAGGAATTCCTCATTGCCAAGATGCCACCCATGGCTGCCCTCTGGCAGTGGGAGCCATTCCCTGTGTGCTGTCCCTGCAGGCCTTGTCCCCAGTCCCCCTGCAGGCCCTGCCAGGGGCTCTCAGCTCTCCCTGGAGCCTTCCCTGCTCCAGGTGAGCACCCCCAGCTCCCCCAGCCTGGCTCCCTGGGAGCTGAGGGGCTCCAGCCCTGCAGCAGCTCCGGGGTCTCTCTGGGCTCTCTGCAGCAGCTCCAGGTGCTGCTGCTGTGTCCCAGGGCTGGCGCAGCTCTGCAGGTGGAGTCTCACCTGAGGGGGCACAGGGGCAGCATCCCCCCCTCCCCTGCTGCCCATGCTGGGGACCAGCCCAGGGCTGGGGGGATTTTGGGCTCTCAGTACACGTGGTCAGAGCATGTCCAGTTTTCCATCCACCAATTTCAAGTGCTACAGATCAGCCCCATGGCGTGTGTTTGATCCAGAGGAAGCCAGAGGACATCCTGGCCTTATGGCATTGGGCTGATAAGCACCAGGGAGCAAACTGCTCACAGCAAGTTCTTTTTTTAGCTCCGCTCTTGGAGTTGCTGTGTTGTGTTCTGGGGATGGAAATGCCTTTTGCTAAGGAAGAGATGTCAGATGGAAACCCCAAAAGTTAAGGTGGAAAACAGGGTTGCACCTCCTAGAGCAGGAAGGTTAGAGGTACAGAAGGAATTATTCTTGTGCAGGCTTTGGTGGCAAGAGCTAGGAGGGAAACCCTTACCTGAGGAACATCTGAGAGCGTGATCCTTTCAGGACGGAGAGATCTGGTGCCAGCACCTGAGAGGGAAATAAAATCCTTGAAGTGACTCGAGTGTTTCCTTCCCCTTGTGCTGCAGCCCCTGATGAAGCAGGACAGTTTGGATATCTACAACGAGAGAGATCCCTTCAAGAGCGACGAGGGAGGGGTTGATGAGGAGGAGAACGACGATGTGGACGGGGGGATGGAGGGGGAGCTGGAGCTGGTGGAGCGGGACGCGCTCATCCCCGCCCTGCCGGCGCAGCGCCTGCCCATCGAGAGGGTGTCCTTCCCCAAGGGGCTGCCCTGGGCCCCCAAAGTCAGGTAAAGCCACCGGTGTCCCCACCCTCTTCCCCACACCTACCTGTCCTGGAGTTCTCTGCAGTTTTTTGGGAAGTTTTTTGGCCTCTGGTTGACCTGAAGTGATTCCGCTTCTCTTTTTTGTTGGTCCTTTCTGGATTGGCCACTTGCCATGTTTGGTGTGTAAATTCTGGGGCAGAGCTCAGCCAAACCCAGCCCAAGCCAATAAATGGGCAAACCAGCTTATTGCCCAATAGTGGTGATCCAGTTTGGATATCCCGGGTTGTACTGGGGCGCAGTGGGAGCGGGGTCAGCTTTCCCAGCCAGGTCCCAGTGGATCTTGGTAGCACAAAGCCCTTGACTAATCATCCTGGGAGCTGGTCAGTGACACCTTGTTGGGTGAGGAGGACCCTGTGTTGTCAGCTGAAGCCTTTTTAGTGACAGAGAAAAACACCAAAGGACAAAGGAGTTGGTGCCTTTCCTTCCTTCCTTCCTTCCACACATGAAATGAGGGAATGTTAGGAAAAGAGGGTGAAAACCTCTTCCCCTTTCCCTCTGATCCATCTGAGGGTTTTTTTGCTGTTCATCCCAAGCCTGGATTTAATCCAGTGTCTTTAAAACACAGGAGCAAATAGATATTTTTGAGATAGGAGCAGTGACAGGGTTAAGTCAGTCTGTCCAGAGCATTCCTGGCAGAAACACAGCAGGAATTGGTTTCCCACATGGACCTCCACGATGGTGCTGTGATGCTCCACGTCACTTAACACTCTCAGCTTTGAAATCCATGGCTGCTGCTTTCCTTGGCTGCTGGCTGGAGATCCAGCTGGATTCCTTTCTGTCCAGGAGAGCCTTGGCTCACAGCTCATGTCCTGCTTGTAGTGCAGAGCTGCCCAGCAGCTCCCATGAAAGATGCCCAAGGTGGACAAGATGTCAGCTTGCTGTGGGAGCAGCGTGTGCTCTGACAGACCGTGGAGACAACATTTGTTCTCCCGGAGCCAGCAGATGCTCCTTGGAGATGTGTGTGAGGAGCACAGGAGGTGGATCCAAAGGTGCTGCTTGCAGAAAACTCCTCTCCGTTTACTCACATGTTCCCGTGGAGCTGCACAGCAAATACAAATGCTTTGGGTTCTCATTGTCCCAGCCAGTGAGGGCAAATGTGGGTTTTGCCCACTGCTGTTGAGATCTCTAGAAATCAATCTGAGGTTGTGATCTTGTCCGTGGCTGTTTTCCAACCTTCTCCTTGTTTTTGTCTCTCTGCTGCTCCATCAGACAGAAAGACATCGAGCATTTCCTGGAAGCAAGCAGGAACAAATTCATCGGCTTCACGCTGGGACAGTGAGTGTTCCATCCCCAAAACCTGCCCTGCAGCCTCCATCAGTGGGGGCTAAGCACAAAGCTCAGGCTTTCCCAGCTCGAGGCATTGCCAGAGCTGCAGCAGTGAAAGCAGGGCTAGAAAGGCATGTTCCTGGAGACGCTGCTCCCCAGGGACCTCTTTCTATTAAAAATCAGACCAAAATAAGTGACCGCTGGCCCAAGCCAGGAGCTGGTTTGATGTGAAAGGCAGCTGAGACAGTTTGGTATCCACAGCAAATGACCCGGTTTGTGGATAAATCAAGCTGTGGGTGCAGAGTCATCCTGGGACAGGCCCAGCAGGGTACATTCATTTTTAGGTGCAGTGCTGGGCTCAGACTGGCTCCACCCTATTTGTGATTCAATCTGATTTCACCCCAATTCTTCACCCCTATATCTCTCCTGCCTCGTGCAGGCATGATGGGGAGGAGGTGGGAGGGCAGCAGCTGAGCTAAACACCTCTCCCAATTCCTGACCCATCTGGGATGCATTCAGCAGACTCCAGGCTCCCTCTTTTACCTGTTAGGATGTGGAAATGTTTGAGCACGGATGTCCTTCCCAGTACTGACCTTCTTTCCTCTCCCCAGGGACACTGAAACCCTGATAGGGCTCCCACGGCCGATCCATGAAAGTGTGAAGACCCTGAAGCAGGTGAGATGGTGGCTCCATGCATGGCATGAGATAGGGTATCCACCACGTGGATCCTCCTGGCCACCCTCCCTGAAACACTCTTACTGCAGGGAGTAAAAAGTTGGTTGCCACAGGAAAAGCTTTTGGAGCTTCTTGCAGGAATTGGGGGGAAAAAATGAAAAACTGAGTCCTCAAGTAGCCTCTCCAGCATTTTTCCTTTCCCTTCATCCAAGGTGTAGCATTCCTGTTTCCTGGTGAATGTCTGTCATGTGTTTTGAAGGTGACAGACTTTCAGAGCTGGGTTTGGACATAGATTCCCAAATGTGCAGTTCCCAGGGGGAAGCACAGCCAGCCTCAGCTCCTGCAGTGCTCTGTGGGGAATGAGACCCCTCCAGAGGCCACCTGACCCTATCCAGGGTCTGGGCTGTCTTTTGGAGGCGATTGTTCCCTCTAGTTCCTTCCAGAGAGCTCCTAGAAGGAGCAGGTGGGAGTAACCCAAGGCAGAGGTGTGAGGGGCTTCAGGGATGTCCCACTCAGGGATGAGCTGCCCGTGGCTCTGCTGTGCCCTGCACCCTCACTGGGGATTGCTGTGACCACTGCTGGCCGTGTTTCCTGTGACACTGTGACACTGCTCTGCCTCTGTCTGTGTGTTTTGCCAGCACAAGTACGTTTCCATCTCGGATGTCCAGATCAAGAACGAGGAGGAGCTGGAGAAGTGCCCCATGTCTCTGGTAAGAAGGAAGTGCTTCACCCCATCACCAGAGAGAAGATGGGAGGTTTCCAAGGTGTCACATAAATCCATGTTTATTTTTTCTTCATTTTCCCTTGTTTTTAATGTTTCTCTGCCCTAGGGGGAAGAGGAAGTGCAAGAAACCCCTTGTGAGGTGTTGTATCGAGCAATGTTGTACAATCTCCCCCAGTACATGGTAAGCCCCCGTTCCTTAAAGGAAGGAAAAGTTCTGGACTAGGGAATGGTGCCAGTCCAGGAGCTGCAGAGCTCAGCACAGGAGGGTGTTCAGGACCTGGATTGTCAGATTTTGGTGGGAATCCTGAGCAGAGCTGGGAGAAAGGTACAGTCCAAGAGGAGGATTCAGAGCATTCTGAGATGCTGGTTGGGTAACGTGGGCTCTGTAGGGAGAGACAGAGGTTTAAGTGCATTTAAACTCCAGGTGTTCCTTGTGCTGTTTTACCCTCCCTACCAGAGCTCAGGCGCATGTGGTGCTTTAGCTTAAGGATCACACAGAGCTGTTGGCTCCCCACACTTGTCCTGTCTGTCAGAGGTTGAGTGTGGCCTGGTGAAACCCTGTAGAGTTGGCTTGGAGTTGTCCAGTTCTGGCAAGTGAAGGAGAAGGAAGGAATTCCCTTTCCTGGACCATGCCCCACACTTGCCCTCTCCTGCAGATCGCTTTGCTGAAGATCCTCCTGGCTGCTGCACCCACCTCCAAGGCCAAGACTGACTCCATCAACATCCTGGCAGATGTGCTGCCTGAAGAGATGCCGTAAGTCCCTCACCAGGTGGCCACTGGCCATCCCAGCATTGCCACCAAGGCTTGGACCAAGCAGGAGAGCCAATAGGTTTGGGGGGCTCCAGATTTGGGGTATCTGTTTGGGTAGGTGTGAATTACAGTTGGCACCAGGGCAGAGCTGTGAAAGCCAAGGAAGTGATGCTGCCATGATTTGAGTGCAGCCACTCCAGGCTAAGTGGCACAAATGATAAAATCCTGCTAATTGACCCAAATCATAAAGCTTTGTCAGCATACAGGAGGTGTCCTTCCTACTGCTCCGCCAGGATTCCTGGGGGAGGGCAAGCCACCTTTTCTGAACACATTTTGGCATCACCAGGTGGGATGGGTGGAGATGGGAGTCCTGGGGGGAGCGAAGGTGATGGGTTTCATAGAGCTCACCCAGATGAAGGAGAGCTCCAGGGTCCCTTGGCTCCCTGCCAAGCCAGGAGCTGTTTTCCCTCCCCGCAGCATCACGGTCCTGCAGAGCATGAAGCTGGGCATCGACGTGAACAGGCACAAGGAGATCATCGTGAAGAGCATCTCGGCACTGCTGCTGCTGCTCCTCAAGCACTTCAAGCTGAACCACATCTACCAGGTGGGCCTGGAGCAAGGGATGGCCACTGCCCAGCTGGGCTTGAAGCTCCTCATAAACCCTCTCCTGGAAGAGTTTCCACGAGGAGCTGTAATCACCTTTCCACAGCTGCAGGATTTGCTCAGGGTCGCTCAGGTTGGGATAACCCCACTGTGCTTTGATAACACCTTTCCTACTCATGTGGCAGGAGCTTTTAAAGTTCTGGGAACGTCCATTCAGGTTAAATTTAGGAAATGGCACCAGCCCTCCCTGGCAGAAGGGGGAAGAGGAAGGGGATTAGGCAAGACTCTCTTTTGCTCTGTCATCTCCAGTGCCCAGAAATAGTGCTGGGAAGGACCTCATGAGGTCACCTGCTCTGGTTTTGGCAGGGTCGGGTTCTTGGGGCTCCAGTTTCAACAGAGGCAGAGATCTGGGTCATAGTTGCAATCTGATTTTTGTTCCCAATTCCCAAATGTGATTTTTGTTCCATCTGCATGGCACCAATCAAGCTGCACCCACTCCAGGGCTTTCCTTGGTTAAAAAAACCCAAGGACTAATATGAGCTGTGGCCCAGTTCTCCGCTCATTCTGCAAGTCAAACAATTAATGTTTTCTAATTTTTTCTGTTAAAGCTTTCAGCACACTACAAATCCCTCTGCATTACAAAACCCACTGATAATTTAACTGAGGATAAATATAAATCCACGTCCTGGATTGGGTGAAATGAAACCAACTCCCACATTTTTACAATCCTACATTTGTTCTGCTCCCCCCGCTCACCACAATCCCTTCATTAATTTTTCTCACTTCAAAGCAGCTCCTCTCCTTTCTTCCCCCCAGGCAGGAGGGCATTGCAGCCTGCTGCTGAGCCTGGAGAAAGCTGCAGGGTCCCCTGAATCCCCCTGATCCTGCTTTTCTTTGTGCCTGATTGGGGTGGTTTTGTTCTTTCTGTGCCAAAGGTGGTCTCAGGGAGCACCGTGAGAACTCCAGCAGGTCTGAAGTGAAGGAACCACTGAACCACAGAATGGTTTGGGTTGGAAGGGTCCATTACTCACCAGCACTTCCCAGTGCTGTGTCATCTGTGCTGTTGTGTCATCTGTGGTGTGCCAATGCTGACAGCTGGCACCAGGCTGAGATGGGAACAAACTGTTCCTTCCCTCTCAAATTGGAGATCTGGATGGAGAGGCATGGGAAGGGCAGGATGGGATAGGACTGGGTTTGCTGCAGTTTGTATCGTTAGAGGACAGGAGAGATTTGTTGTATTAATGAACTGTAGAGTGGTTTGGGTTGGAAGGGACCTTGAAGACCATTTAAAGCTTTGAGGGAGAAAGGAATTAAAAGCAAGTAGGAAAATAGGGATATTGTTTCAGTCAAAATTTCTGAGGGAGCTAGGATTAGTGTGTGAGAGCAATAGGGTTTATTGTATTTTCTCATGTAATAGCTACAACCCTTCCCTCTTCCCCACACACTGTTTTTCCACAGATTTAATTTTGAAAAGCCATGAGGTGCAGCTACTCCCAGAGCACTGCTGTGAAGTGTGCGTGTCCTCTCTGTGGCAAATGGAATTTTCCAGCTGCTGTGCATGACACAGACCTTACACAGCAAACTCCAGGGACAGAATGCTCTGTGGGGTGTCTGGGGCAAACCAAGTGCTCTGCTTTTGGCTGGGAAGAGGTTTCCATTCCCAGGTTTCCATTCCCAGGTGGTGCTCCCAGCTGTCCCCTAATGCTGATCCACTTCCCTTGTCTCCCCCAGTTTGAGTACGTGTCCCAACACCTGGTGTTTGCCAACTGCATCCCGCTGATCCTGAAATTCTTCAACCAGAACATCATGTCTTACATCGCTGCCAAAAACAGGTACAGCCCCTGCTGGGGGACAGATGGGTGATGGGGCAGGGAGGCTTCGTGCTCGGGGAGCCCTGATGTCCTGGGGGACCCAGGTGGCCTCACAAGGCTTTGGGGTGTCCTGTCCACCACAGAAACATGTGGAGGGAGCAAATCCCTTTGGCATGATGAGGATGACTGGATGCTGGGTTTCCAATCTCATAAAATAGGCTTAACCTTTAAGATAAAGTGCTTTTCATCTTCACATGGACTGCTGGGGAGCCATCCAGTGCCATCGAGCATCTCTGGGCCACAGCTCCATCCAGGTCAGATAGGATAGGCTCTTCCAGGTCTTTCCCACTTTTTGTAGCTGTAATTCAGCTTTCCTGACTCCTTCAGGTTTTCCATAGCTGTCACTGCCCTTTACTGCTGGTCTGAGAGAGGCACCAGCCCCGTTTTGGGCAGGGCACTGGCTGGACCACCATGGATCAGAGACCTGAGACAGCACAGATCTCTCACAGCCCACCAGGGCAGAATTTCTCTGTTTGGAGAGGAGCTCCACAGGGTGTTGGGATGATAAAAAGATCCTTTTTCTTCCTTTCTGATGCTCTTTTTGTGGCTCTTCAGCTGTGTGTGTAGGCTGGGCTGTCTCCTGCACGGTATGGTTGTGTCTGTGTGAAGAGGCATGCATAGAAAAATAGGAAGTAATATGTTGATCCTCCTGCTGTAAATATTTCCACTTTTGGTCCTGTGTTTTTTAAGTGAGGAGGAAACATATCCCAGGAGCACTCAGCTTCCTCCTCTGCTCTGGGATGGAGGTTTCACAGGCAGGAAATGCACCTGGGAGTCAGGTGGGATGTGCAGCTGAACGCTCTGAGCCAGGGAGGTGTAAATTCCAGTTCTGGCTGTATTTCATTGACTACTTTTACAAATTCCACAGGCCTGGAAGCCTTTGAAAAACATTATATTCTAAATATTCACTCACCACAAATTTTCTTGCTGCCAACCAGATGCCTCCCTGTAAACCTCAGATCTATTTTGTTTACTTTTTTCCCCTTTTTAAATATGCACATGAATAACTCATCTGTCATGTCTTAATGGATCCAAACCCTTTGTGTCCTTATTAATGGACTCAGGATGGAGCTTTGGAGCCAGGAGGCATCGATGTGCTCCATTAAGCTGAGGGCTGGGCAGTGCTGAGGCTGGGATCCCCTTTGGGTGCTGTCTGTGCCACCAGCACGGCTGCTTCACGTGCTGGGGATGGGATTGTTCCCCACCCAAACCACTTGTGGCATTTCCAGGCACAGAGCAGGAAGAATGTCACAGATTCCTGGGCATGATCATACAGATCACCTTAAAAACTTCTCTCGTGTTAATTGCTGGTATAGAAGGCTTGACAGCTGGCCTGCAAGCAAAGCTGAGTTAATAGAAGAAAAAACAATTGATGATTTTCCAGTGTATCCATAGCAAAGAAGACAAGGCTGTCAGCATAGAAACAGATTAGAAAAGATACATGAAAATTTTTGTAAGCTAGACTACATGCATAAGTAGGTGTGTATACATGCCTTATTAAATTTCTGTAAAACTTTTGCCAATTATATTGATATTAATTGCTTTGCACCAATGAATATAATAAGTTATTGTGATGTAGTTAATGACTTAAGATCACGCTTTGTTAAGAGTATATAAGGTGGAGAACAGGCAGAATAAAAACTTTTTTCTTCTTAGACCCTGATCATGTGTGTGTGTCACATCCAGCCTAACATTGGTGACATTTGGCTAACGAGGCCTTTTTTCCTGTTTTCTGCAGCATCTCTGTCCTGGATTATCCCCACTGCACGGTCTGTGACTTGCCTGAGCTCACAGCAGAAAGTCTGGTAAGCAGCACAGAAAGGGTTTTTGTGGCCAGGATTGCTCTTTGTGAGAGCATGAGGAAGGATTTGGGTTTCCTGTTCGCTGTCTTCTTTTTCTGTAGCCCCCAACCTTTCCAAAACTGGACTTTTTTTTCCCCTCCAGGCTTGAAAATCCCTCCCATCACTATTCTGAGTCACTGTCAGCTGTGGGGAAGTGGGGAAGAGGCACTGCTGGTGTTGGGCACCCCATAAAAATAGCTGGGTTTAGGGGTTTCCCTTTGACAGAATAGAATCACAGAATTCTGAGATTGTTGCGGTTGGAAAAGACCTCCAAGATCATCAAGTCCAATCTTTGATCAAACACCACTCTGTCCCCAGCCCAGAGCCCTGAGTGCCACCTCCAGGAATTCCTTGGACGCCTCCAGGGATGGGAGCTCCAAGCCTCCCTGGGCAGCCCCTGCCCACCCTTTCCCTAAGGAATTCTTCCTGATGTTCAACCTGAGCCTCCCCTGGCACAGTTTGAGCTGTTTCCTCTTGTTCTGACAAGGCTCTTGTGCTTTGAAAGAGAATTTACCCAGAGGCTGTTGCCTCCCAGGTTTTAATTGCTCTGAGCACTAATGTTCTATGAGATACCAGCTGAAGGAATGAACCAAATTCCCCATGGAGAGGAGCCTTAAGTGTTCCAGAGGCTGGCCAGAAGATGGGCTGGGCAAACACACAGACCACAGATGGGATAATAACGCTGGCACTGTAATTGTTATTATAATTACAATAATTCAAGTGCAGAGGAGGTTGGACTTGGCCAGCACAGGGGAAAGCTTTGGGGTTAACAGGAAATAATGGACAGAAAATGGAGACCCTAAATCACTGAGAAGGATCCTGAGCATCCACTCTGGGCAGGGATGATCTCGTGGTGCTGCTGCAATCTGAGGCCTGTGTTGCTTTCCTTAGGTGTGTAAAGGTCAAAATCAGAGAGAGCTTTTCCCCAGGTCCACGGGCGGCTGAAGGCTGGGTGTCCCCATCCAGCCCTGCCAGACTCCACCGTATCCTGAACCGATGGGGACATCTAGTGACACTTCAGGGAGGGTTTCGTGGCTTGTGCAATCCTCACAGTCAGCCTTAAGGCTGTAGGAGAAAACTGAGCGATTCAGGGAAAATATTCCCAGTAGGTTCTGGACAGTTTGAGAGCTGTCACGTTCCAGGACAGCACCTTTCACTTTCCTCCAGCAGACACAGATGTTATCCTCAAGGGAGAGCAATTTAATTAGAAAATATGCAGAAACCACCTTGAATTTTACCATGAGGGTTCATCTTAGGGAGGATACCCATGAAAGTAAGGATTTAATAGGAATTAGACACACCCTGGTACTCGAGGCAGACATTTGTGCACGTATTTATATTTTTTCAGCCAGCACTTCGTGTGTTGTTGGAGCTCTTTTTGTCACTCTGATGAGTGATTTCAACACCCCAGTGTAACACATTTCTCAGAGGATGTCACAGATGATTCTGCTCTCAGTGGGTTGAGCCCAGTGGTGTGTGTTGGTTATCCCAAGAAGAGCCAGGATGAGTCCAGCTGTGTCCCAAGGGGGCCTGTGGGGTGCCTGCTGTCCCCACCCGGTGTAAATCAGGAGTGCCTGAGGTGGTGGGGGATTCAAATCCTGGCCAGTCCCCATCTCCCCTCTCCTGTCACTCCAAAGGGGTCTGCAAAGGGCTTAACCCACCCCTTAGAAGGGGGATTAAAGTATTAAGGTATTAAAGTCTGTTTGGCCTGTTCCCTCCTCCCATAAATCTGATGGAAAGGCCCTCCCTCCTTCAATGTGTAGAGACAACACCAGACTGGTGACAAACAAATCCATCAGCCTAAGAAATGGATACTGGCTTGTTCCACTGGGATCTTTGGGATAATTACTTGGTGTAGAGAGTGCAAGTTAGGCCTGGGCACAATGTGGCAGTGCAGGGACACTGCAGTTTGGGACCCCCAAAGCACCAGACGGCATCCACAAGCAGCTCAGTGACATCCTGGTGACATTCTGGTGACATCCCACCTCTGTCTGCCTCTCAGGCCTTGGCAGGGGCTGCCCAGGGAGGTTTGGAGTGCCCATCTCTGTCCAAGGAATTCCTGGATGTGGCACTCAGGGCTCTGGGCTGGGGACAAAGTGGGAATTGGTCACAGCTTGGACTCGGTGGCCTTGGAGCTCTTTTCCAGCCTCAGTGATTCCTTGGTTCTGGCTGGCACCTGCCTTTAAAAGCCAAGGGGTTGTGCTGGTGGGATTTTCTTACCCAGATCCTGGAATGGGTTGGGTTTTTGCCCCAAGTTAAGAAGGCTGTAGCTGGCTGTGAGTGGTTTATAAATTCAGCAGCCCTTGTTGTGCACTAATCCCCAAACAGGATTTCTGTGGGACATTTCTCCTGGGCTTGGAGCTGTTCAAACATGGAGCAAGTTACTGCAGTGGTGGGATTAAATCTCCAAGTGCCTCGGGCAGTATTTCCACAAGCTGGAGCTGGGGGTGTTTACAGTTACCTTATATTTAAAACAATGTCTCAGCAGCACTTAGGCTGGAGGGCTTTTTGTTACAGAAAGGTTTCATCCTCTTGATACAAACGTTGCTATTTGTCATCCTGTGCTGGTCTGTGATTTCCTTTTACTGGAAATGTGTGCCCTGAGCATGAATTAATTGAAATAGTTACCAAAAGCAGTGGTGATCACCAGGCTGAAATTTGCTCTCTGGCTGTAAACAAAGAATACAAATCTACCACAAAATATATTTCCCATGATGGAATAATGGGATTTATCCCATTATTAGCTCCTACTCTAAATTAAAAGCAGATTAAAAGTGGAATGTTTCAGAAGGGTTATCATCAGCAGATTCTGGGGAAAACCAAACTGAGGAGGAAGCTCTGCTGCTTGTCCTCCCTCACAAGCAAGACTTGTGCGGACAATAACAATAAAGATTTCTGCCTTGGGACATCTCTGTGGTAGTGCTGATGAATGCTGTGGTCAGGGTTGCACTTCTCCCCTTGCAGGAAGCTGGAGACAACAATCAGTTCTGCTGGAGGAATTTGTTCTCCTGCATTAACTTGCTGAGGATCCTCAACAAGCTGACCAAGTGGAAACACTCGAGGACAATGGTAAGGGGGTGTCCCCTCCCCTGAGACCCTCCAGCGTTTCACCTGGAGCATCTCCCTGGCTCTACACAGCAGGTTCAGCCTGACCTTGTGCTCGGGGCTCCTTGTGGAACTGCTGGAGCTTCTGCTCTTCATCATCTTCCCTTTTGTCTTCCACAGATTGAACCTTGAATGCAGAAATACTTTTTCTCCTGCAAATAACATTATTTCTGTGATCCTCAAGCCCTGTGCAGAGTGTTGGTTGTGCTGAACTCTCCTGTTCTCCCTCCTGGGGGGGTTGTGTAATTCTCCAGGTGTTGGTGCCCACACCAGCCCAGATGTTTGTTTGTGTGGCTCCCAGGTGTTGGTGCCCACACCAGCCCAGATGTTTGTTTGTGTGGCTCCCAGGTGTTGGTGCCCACACCAGCCCAGATGTTTGTTTGTGTGGCTCCCCAGGTGTTGGTGCCCACACCAGCCCAGATGTTTGTTTGTGTGGCTCCCAGGTGTTGGTGCCCACACCAGCCCAGATGTTTGTTTGTGTGGCTCCCCAGGTGTTGGTGCCCACACCAGCCCAGATGTTTGTTTGTGTGGCTCCCTGAGCACCCTGCTCTGATGGCTGTTGCCCTCCTGGCAGATGCTGGTGGTGTTTAAATCAGCCCCGATCCTGAAGCGGGCCCTGAAGGTGAAGCAGGCCATGATGCAGCTCTACGTGCTCAAGCTGCTGAAGATCCAGACCAAGTACCTGGGGCGCCAGTGGAGGAAGAGCAACATGAAGACCATGTCTGCCATCTACCAGAAGGTGCGGCACCGCATGAACGACGACTGGGCCTACGGCAACGGTGAGCGCTGCCCTGTCCCTCTGTCCGTGCCTTTGAAAGGTTCACTTTGCTTCACTTGCTTGGGCCTCAAACCTCCAAAATTCTTGTCACAGCTGGGCATTTCTTCCAGAAGTTTCATGGCACTGTTCTGCACCGTCAGCTTTAGAGCTGGTGAAAGCCAGCTTTGAAAATACTGGGACTCTTTTCATATTATATGTTTATATAATATGACATACTGTCATGGTTATTGCAGCATCTCAATACCATTCATAGCTACATTTGCCCAAATTTTAAAATATTTGTGGTTAGGAGCTCATAATAAGCCCGTGAGGTTTTAAATCTTTTAAGTCTTCATCCCTGCTTCAGTGGTCAGTGGAGGTTTTTAGTAAAAGTGGTGGGGTCTTTGAGAAAAAATAATATTATAATTATAGAGAGTCCTTAAAGCAGGAATAATTACATTTTTATGGGACATCTTAAATAGTCCTTAATGCAGGAGTAATTATATTTTTATGGCTATCTTAAATGAAAATGCACACATAATGGGATTTGGTTAGGAATAACAATAATTAGAGTGACTCTGGTTAATTCACGTGAAACCTTCAGCCTTTCTTTTGCTCAAACCTTGCCAGAGCGGTGTTTCCCACACTATTTGGGTGTTGTCCCTCCTCCCCTGCAGACATCGACGCCAGGCCGTGGGATTTCCAGGCCGAGGAGTGCACGCTGAGGGCCAACATCGAAGCCTTCAACAGCCGCAGGTACGACAAGGCGCAGGACTCGGAGTTCGCCCCGGTGGACAACTGCCTGCAGAGCGTGCTGGGCCAGCGCCTGGAGCTGCCCGAGGACTTCCAGTACTCGTACGAGCTGTGGCTGGAGCGGGAGGTGTTCTCGCAGCCCATCCGCTGGGAAGAGCTGCTGCACTGCCAGTGACGGCCCCGGCCCCGCCCGGCCCGCTCCTGCTGCCGCCCGCGGGGCTGGGGCGGACCCGGGGGTTTTAGCACGGCTGGGGCAAAGATGGAACCTTCCCAAAGAGACCTGAGTGGTCTCTGTGCGCCCTGCAGACGCCTCTTTTTGGAGGTCATCCTGTGACTCCCTGGAGACCACAGACAGAGCCCAGGTGTGTTCCTGTGCAGGCTGGGGGTAAGGTCGGGATTCCCAGTGGGAATTCCATCCCCCCCACACGCCCCACGATCCTTTGTTTGGGTCTGTGCTGGCTGCTGACGTGCTCCCAACACAGGAACACAGCCTGGCTTGGGATGGAGACAGCATTCTGTGCTGTCCCTGGCCTGGCACTGCTGCTGCTGGGGTGGCACAGCCCAGCTCAGAGCCCTGTGCCACCAGGGCCAGGTCCTGCACATCCCCTGCACACCCATCTGTGTCACCTTGGCACCTCTGCTCTCCTCCACCTGGCACTGCTGCTGCTGGGGTGGCACAGCCCAGCTCAGAGGTGCTGATGCCACAGGGCCAGGTCCTGCACGTGCCCTGAACACCCATCTGTGTCACCTTGGCACCTCTGCTCTCCTCCACCTGGCACTGCTGGGGTGGCACAGCCTAGCTCAGAGGTGCTGATGCCACAGGGCCAGGTCCTGCACGTGCCCTGAACACCCATCTGTGTCACCTTGGCACCTCTGCTCTCCTCCACCTGGCACTGCTGGGGTGGCACAGCCCAGCTCAGAGGTGCTGATGCCACAGGGCCAGGTCCTGCACGTCCCCTGCACACCCATCTGTGTCACCTTGGCACCTCTGCTCTCCTCCACCTGGCACTGCTGGGGTGGCACAGCCCAGCTCAGAGGTGCTGATGCCACAGGCCCAGGTCCTGCATGTCCCCTGGACACCCACCTGCCACCTTTGCAGCTCTGCTCCCCTCCACCCTCACTCACCTTTATTGCAGCAGCCTGTGCTGTGCAGTTCCCAGCTGTGGAGCCTGGAGATCCCTTTGCTCTCCTCCCCAGTGTCACTGGGATTGCACATCCTCTATGGCCCTGAGGGGACAGCAAATACCACGTTAAACAGCCCAAATTTTACACAGATTTTTGCTTGTTGGGGGCAATGTCTGTGCCAGCTCTTAGGGTGGGGAGGGAAGGTGCTTTGGTGAACAATTTATGAGGAAAACAATGGATTCTGTGGTCCATAACTTTCAGGATGAATAGGATATGGAGCTGTAAATTTTCTGTCAATTTAATAACTTAATACTTCAATTAAATAATTGAAGTATTACACATTACACTTGGGTAAAGCTGCATTGCATGAGGGTGGCATTTGTCAAAGCATTGTGTGTTCATATAGGGCAGGGAAGCCCTAAATAAACAAGTGTTTGTTATGGCAGGATTTGTGCTAATTGCTTAAATAATTAATTAGCTTGGGAATGTTTCCTTCATGGGGTTTGTCCAAGGCCTTGTTCATGGAAATGGCATTAAGCCTTTTAAAGCCTTTTAAAATATGCTTTTGTTCAAAATAAACCAACTTCTAAAGGACACCTCTTTATTTAAGCTTTTTCTTCCTGTGTCTTCATTTAAATGCTTCTTTTTTATTATTTTTTAAGGATAAAAACATCCTCCAAACTCAGCCCTCACCCCTGCCCATCTCCACTCAAGGAGAAATTGAATTAATTACTAAAATACTTAGAAAAGCCCTTGGTATTTGGCTAAAACCTTTCTTTTCATTAAAGTGTCTTTTTTCTCCACAATATATTGAAAAAAAAAAAAGTTGAGATCCAATGTGTATTTTTCTATATTTTATATTTGAATTGTGCTTTTTAGTGCCTGTTATTTTTACTGAGAGAGATTAGAAGCACAAATTCTTACTTGAATGTCTGGGTGGTGGAGGATGGTACAAATTTATCCTGGATTACAATTTATTCACACCATCACCACCAAATTTTCTGCTTTCCAGAGAGAGATCTCCACAGAAAACCTGAACCTTTGCTTTAAAAAGTGACTTAGGGAGAGGCTACACCTTTATTTGAAATATTTATGTCCCATCCTGGCAAGCAAGCAGCAGTTTCAAATTTTTTTTTTTTTTTTTTTGCTTCACAATGAGGATTTTCTACTGATTAAAAATTCTCAGAAGAGCTGGGGGCCAGCAATTAAGGAATTATCATTTTATCCATTCAGCAAGGCAGTTTCAGAAAGAAGTTTTGGGTGGTTTCTGCACAGCTGGAGGAACATCTGCTATCTCACCCCAGCAGGACTGTTGGTTCCAGGAACCCTCCAGTGCTCCCAATTCCCATTTTAACTGCAGTAAAGAATTCTTTTTTGTTGTTTTGTTTTCATCCCACAGGTGTTGCTGAAAGTTCTGCTGTGGGTGAAACCTTTTCTTCAGCACCTCAGCACGGATTCTTCTGTTTTCTTGTAGAGTCTTGCTGTTTCCTAGGGATATAAAGCATAAGGAATTGAGTTATTAATTTCTCTAAGCAACTCTGGAGCTGTTTGGTGAATTTAATGCAAATTTCAGTGAAGGATAAAAGGCTACAAAGTTCCTTTCAGAGTTGAGAAAAGGAAAGAGTGATAAAAAAAAGGGAATTAGCCTTTATCCATTCAGTCTGGCAGTGTTAAAAAAATCCCTCCTTTTTCTCCTGTGAATATTTCCCTAAAAATAACAACACAGAGATGTCCTGGCTGGCTCTGTATTTATCCCCTTGTAACCACAGAAGTGACTGTATGAGGTCAGGCTTATTATACTCGGGAGTTTGAGAAGCTTCCCTCAATTATTTATCAAAGCCTTGCATGTGTAAACAGCAGCTGGTTCTGCAGCCAGGTCCAAGCTCTGCACAGAACACAACATTTGACTGCACAGGATGATTTTTGTCTCCTTGATTGAACATTTCAGTGCTCTGTGCCTTCCTTTTTCCTCAATAATTATAATGTGGCCTCCTGATAGTTGTCTGTGCTGAAATTAGATAATTAGTGTAATTATGATTTTTTTCTTTTATGCTGTGTGGTTTGTTAATACAGATGACACAGAATTTCCCTGAACAGAGTGGAAATAATTTTTTTCTTTCATTATCCAAGGCTCATTCAAGAGAATTTTTCTCCCAAATCTGCAGACTTTTCTGTGAGCTACACTACCAAAACTTTTTATTAGGCAAGAAGGAAAGAAATTTACTTATGCAGCAGAGAGCACATTTAGAGAGGTTAATGTTAAAGGTAAAAATAAACTCATGATGTAGGCAGACTCACTGATGTGTTTGTTGGAGTTTGGCAATACTGCAATTATGAGCTTTTTTTTTCTATGAGGGAATGCAGCCCCTACTGATATTTTTCACTTGTACCTATATTTTTTTAGTGCTTTGCAAGTGAAAATCTGGTGCTGAGAGATGCAGGAGAGACTTCTCTCTCACATATTTTTTCCCAAATTTAAAAATCACCCCACCTTTAGAAGTATTACTACCCTTGGATAAAATTGTTGTGTCTAAAAAAGGTGCAGAGAACAAAACGAACCCTTTATGTCCCATCCCTCTCTCAGCCTCCTTCACCTCCATCCATCCCGTGTGTCTCAGGCCTCATAAATGGGGATTTATTAGAAATATCCAACCTGAATTACACATCATTTTCAGGACCTGCTGTCCAGAGCTCTGCAAGGATGCAAAGCAGAGTTTGTTTTTTAAATATTTTTATGGTGAAGGAGGCTGAGTCAGGTATTTAAACAGACTCCCCCATGTCATGCAGCAATATTTCACTGACAGTCCACCAAACGCCAACCTTTCCGAGACCTTTGAAAAGCGCAACTTGCTGCCCTCCTCCTCTCAGCTCCAAGTTGTTGTGGTAGGGTTTTTTGTTGTTGTGGTGGGGGTTTTCTGACCTCCTCATGACATTTCAGAGGTTTTTGGCCGAGGGTGGGACAGGGGCGGGGATGGCGGCGGCCGCTCCCCTCAGGCCCCTCACAGCTTTTCCCGCCCTTTTCCCCCTGCCCACCGCAGTGGCGGGAAGTGCCTCCTGGACGCTGATTGGGCGACTAGGGGGGTGCGTCAACAGCGGATTGGACACGGGGCTGTCAATCAGCACCAGACCCCGCCCCGGGGCCGCTATAGCAACGGGACGCTGAGGGGAGGGTGGGGCGGCCATGGGGGCCGTGCCAGGGGAGGGGGGACGGGGTCTCTTCAGCGCTGCGAGGACAGGACGGTGAGTGTCTGCCTTTTCTACACGGGGCTCCGGTGGGACCGAGAGAGCTGGGGCTCCGGTGGGGCAGAAAAGGAGGTTCCGGAGGGAGCTGCTCGCTCGCTAAACTCCCTGACGGGAGGGCGCAGCCAAGAGGGGGTCGGGCTCTGTCGCAGGGAACAGGGACCGAACAAGCCTCAGGTTGTGCCAGGTGTTTAGACTGGACATCCTGAAAATTCCTTCCCTAAAGGAGTAGTCCAGCCCTCGTCCAGCTGCAGGGCTGGATGGCGTCCCCATCCCTGGAGGGGTTTCAAAGGCCCGCGGATGTGGCACTTGGGGACATTTGGGGACACCTGGGGTCAGTGGTGGTCCTGGCAGTGCTGGGGATCGGCTGGACTCGGTCAGGGAGGTCTTGTCCAGGATTCTGATTGTAAACCTCGAGGGCTTTGCTGAAAAGCTCAGAGTCCTGGAGCTTGACAATTAGCAGTTGATTTCACAGGTGAGTATCAGCTTTTAGGGATGACCCTGTTTTTGCAAGGGTCTATTTGTGTAAGGGTCTATTTGTGTAAGGGTCTATTTGTGTAAGGGTCTATTTTTGTAAGGGACTATTTTTCCCTTTTTCTCTTCAAAGTTTCATGAGGACCAACACAGCCACAGGTGCTTTACACTGTGTAACTAACCGTGTAATTTTGTGTTGCAGGGTTAATCACCAGAGCTCGATGTGAACTCCAGGCTGCTCCATAAAAACACCCAGCCATGGTAAAATACCTTTGATCCTTCAGAAGTGTTGGCAACACCTTTTTAAGGAGAAGGGTTTATATCCAAAAGGTTCCTTCCCACATCTGCAGGACAGAACTGACCTGCCCAAATTCACTTTGTGTGCAAGTGTAAACCTAATTCTGATTTTTACCTATTTTTTCTTCTTGGCTGCAGGCTGTAAAATTCTGTACATAGCACATAAAGCCCGTGAGCATTTTTTATATTTGGAAAGATCAGCTAGAGGCTGAATTCCTACCAGGAGCCTACAAGTGTTCACAAAACCCCCCAGAAACCCTGGGCAAACAAGGAATGAGATCCCACCCATGGCTGCCCTCTGGCAGTGGGAGCCATTCCCTGTGTGCTGTCCCTGCAGGCCTTGTCCCCAGTCCCTGTGCAGCTCTGCTGGAGCCCCTGCAGGCCCTGCAATGTGCTGGGAGCTCTCCCTGGAGCCTTCCCTGCTCCAGGGGAACATTCCCAGCTCTCTCAGTCTCTCAGCCTGGAGTCCTCTACCCAAAAGTGAGACAGCAAAGACCCAGAACTGAGTGGGTTTGTGGTCGTTTTCTCTCTGCAGGCCAAAGCTAAAAAAGGTGGCAAAGACAAAAAGGGTGGTGACAAAGGCAAGAAGGGTGACAAAGGCAAGAAGGGTGGCAAAGGCAAACGCTCCAAAAAGGGTGCAAAGAAGGAAGTGGTACCAGTGGATCTCTTCAGCGCAGCTGCCATGCTCAACGCTTACTACATCTGTCACAACGCCGCCGCCTTCCTGCAGTTCCGGGGCCACCCCTGGCCTGGCTCTCTCAGAAAGAAGGGGAAAGGGAAGAGAAGGAGGTGAGAACCAAACAGCCTGGTGAAGACTCTGCTGTGATTAAACCTGTCCTGGCCTCGCCAGTGCTCAGCTCATACCCCAGTGTCCCCTGACGTTTTTCTTGCTCCTCCAAAGACACTTTGATTACAGCTCACGCACAGTGACAAGTGGCAGGGGACAAGTGCCATTGTCACTTCACCCTGTGGGTCTGTGTGGGATGGAGTGCTGTGCCTCCAGAGGCAGGGCTGTGCTGGGGATGGATTCACCCACCCGGTGCCAGTCCTTAGGGATGGGAGCCTCAATCCCTGAGACCTGCCTGGGCTCAGGAAGGACTGACAGAGCCAGGGGTGTGGGGAGGGGCTGGGGGAGCTGGGCAGGGTCTGGAGAACCAGGAGGGGCTGAGGGAGCTGGGAAGGGTCTGGAGAACCAGGAGGGGCTGAGGGAGCTGGGCAGGGGCTGAGCCTGGAGCAAAGGAGGCTCAGGGGCCCTTGTGGCTCTGCACAAGTCCCTGCCAGGAGGGGACAGTCCAGGGAACAGGGACAGGAGCAGAGGGAACGGCCTCAGGCTGGGCCAGGGCAGCTCAGGGTGGGCACAGCAGGAATTTCCCCATGGAAAGGGGCTCAGGCTTTGGCAGGGGCTGCCCAGGGAGCTTTGGGGTGCCCATCCCTGGAGGTGTCCCAGGAATTCCTCCTGGATGTGACACTCAGGGCTCTGGGCTGGGGACAAGGTGGGCTCAGTCCCAGGTTGGACTGGATGATCCTGGAGGCCAATAAAGGCCTGGAAATCCTGGTGCTGTTTCTCCAGCCTGAAACATTCCCTCTCTGAGGAGGTTTTGACCAGGGAAAATCATAATTGGTGGCATTGCTGCTCAGCCAGCTGCTGGCATTTGTGGCTTGCTGCAAACTCCACTGGGTTTGTTTCACCTATGTGTGGTATAACCCACCCTAGAAAGCCAAGAGTAAAATTGGTGTTTGGGAAAAAATATATATGTAGGGTTTAATAATTATATATGTAGGGTTTAATAATTATATATGTAGGTAATATATGTAGGGTTTAATTTAGACCAATTTGCTTGCTGAGGAAAACAGCCATGTAGCCATTTTGGCTGTTTCTATCTATAGTAATTTGACAATATGAAAACATAAAAGTAACACTTGAGAAAATGTGATATATTGAAAAAGAGAGGCAAAGGATGAGAGGAGGAGGATCTCACCACCCACAGGTCTTGTGATGAGACTTGGTGGTTGCAATCTCGGTGTCTGTTGGTGGTCACAGAGTGGATCCACCAGGGGATGAGGGGAAATCTCGAGGAAGTGCTGGGAGAAATGCACAGAACAAAAAATGTGGGTTTCTGTTCACTCAGGCTCAGTGGGCAGTCCCTGGAGTGGGGAGTTCACCCTGGATGATGGAATCTCATGGGTCATGGGACACTTGGGGACTCTGACACCTTCAAAGATGATGCAGCTGCCTTTGATACCAGCACAGCTCAGTCCATTGTGGCTGAGGTGAACACCCTGGGGCTACCTGTGAATGTCCCCATATCCCAGAGCAGGGGAGTCACCCCATGAGTTCCCTTGGGCAGGGACAAAGAGGCAGGGCCCTGTTCAGGGCTGATAAAGGCTCCCTTATCAGTTTGTAGCCTGAGCTGGGCTGTGCTCCTTTGCACATGCTAACTTACCCCCTGAATGTGTGAGCTGGCAGCATCACAGTGTCTGCCAACATCCTCATGGATCCATCCTTCCTCCCAGAGCTGGCATAACTGGACAAAATTAAACATTTGAACTGACAGGTTCAAAATCCATCATTCCAGTTAATAGGGGTGTTTGGGTTGCTCTGGTGGTCACAGATGGACAGCAGCTCCTTTGCAGTTTGCTACAGCGAGCAAAATGATTGATGATTGATTGATTGATTGATTGATGATTTTAGCAATGTCTAATCCACAAGGCACTTCAGTGTCTCACACCACATCCAGAAAATAATCACAGGATGGAAGAGCTCTGAGCTGGAACAGATCACCAAGCCCAACCAGCAATCCAGCACAGTGTTCAGCAGCAGCCCATGTCTCAGGAGGGACAGCAGGCTGCTGGCTTTCCTGTTTCCCTGCCCGTGAGCCTCGGCTGGCCTGCTCTGATGACGCAGGGCTGTGGTTTCCCCTCTGTTCTGTGCACCTCCATCTCCTCCTCAGCCTGCTCTGTGCTCTCACTTCCCCAGCACCCAGCAGGAAGTCTCTGGTCACAGCAGCTCCACTCATCAGCCTGCTAAAGCCAGAGATCTCTTGCAACCTCTGTACTCAGCATCTCCAGCTAAGAAATTAATTAAAACCCCAAAATATTCGATTTTTGTATGATATATTTACCACACAGGCTTTTAGGGACAGATGTTTCTGAGCACTGAAGGAGGAACTGCTCAATGTGGTTAAGGATGGTTGAAAGTGAGCAAGGCCATTTTTACATCTCTGGTAAACTGGAGCTACTATGGTTTCAAAACTCCAAGTTCCAGTATCCAAAATTTGCTAGAATATTTATTAAATAATAACTTTGTTCTCTCTTTAACAAAAAATTCTGATTTCAGCATGATGCCACTGAACTCAGCAGATGGTGAGCAGTGAAGTGCAAAGGACAGACTCTGCTTTCCAGTGCATCTGAAAAGTTGCCATTCACTTCTTTGACAGCAGATGAAAAAACCCTCCCAACAATCCCAAACTGAGCAATGAAACACTTTTCTTTTTTCCCTTCCTTTTACCTCTCAGTTGAATTTTGCATGTAATTCCATTTCCCTGGTGATTAATAAAGACCAAAATACATCTCTAAAGAAAAGTTTGGATTTCAGATGGCTGGATTTGCTTCCAAGTGCTGCAGGCTGTGCCACGAGCTCTGTGCATGTGACAGGGTGACAGTGGCACCTCTTCCTGCTCCATCCCAGCCTGTGAGAGTTTCGGGCTTTTCTGGGGCGCAGGATTGAAGCGGAGTTTAGGATGAAGAAATCCTGCTCTGCCCAAATGCACAAAGGTTTGTGAGGGGAATCTGCAAGCTGGAGATGCCCTTTTTATGGCAGGGGGAACTTTGTGGTGTTCTGGCCTTGCAGGGAGTTGAGTTCTTGTAGTGCTGGGGTTTCCTGTGCTCTGCTGCCACTGTTTCCTGCAGGAAGTTGTGTACCAGAGCCCTGCTGTTAAAAACACAGGAGATGTTGGGGTAGGTGGGTGTTAGTGGGTGGGGAGAGGCACAGGCTGCTCTGGGATGGGAGTGGTGGACGTAAATATAAATATAAATATAAACATTGATAAAAACTTTGTTTTAAACATAAATACAAATATAAATTATAACTATAACAAAATATAAGTAAACTATAAATATATAATAATATAAATAATAGAATACATTAATATAATATAATATAATATAATATAATATAATATAATATAATATAATATAATATAATATAATATAATATAATATAAATGCATGTATATAATATATAATATATAAAATATAAAATATAATATATATTATATATATTGTATATAATATATAATATATAATATATTGTATATGTCATATAATATATATGATATAATTTATAATTGTGTATAATATGTATTTTTAAAATAATAGAATGTAAATATTACAACTTATATTTCTAAATTATGAATATAAGTTATAACTCTAAATATAAATTATAACTATAAATATAGTTTAATAAAATCTATTATTCACCACATTTGGAATGAGGGTGTGAGCAGCTTCCTGTCCTTTCCCTTCCCTCCAGCCAGCATTTCTGGGTTGCCAGGTTTCTCCTTCCCCATTGTTTCACCTGAGGAAAAGCACAGAGGATTTTTGGATGTGTGAGAAAGGCTTGGGAAGGGGCAGGGATCCTTTTGTCCCTGTTCCCATCTGAAGAGCTGCCCTGGCTGTTATTTCCCAGCTCCAGGGAGGATGGAGAGCTGAGGGCTCTTTTCCTCATAAAAGGTATCTCCATGACAAAGAGGCTCCCGTGGAGGATTTTTAAAGAAAAACTTCCTTGCAAGAGGCTTTTTAAATGTTGGCACTAAAAAGTGTGAGCAGAAGGAAATAAAATAAAGTTTTCAGTGGGTTAACTCCTCTCTCCTTCATTTATCTTTCACTGTCCTCACCTGGTGCCATTTCAAGAACAAAAACCTCAATTTTACAGTTTTTTATAAGGCTCTGTTTTGCAAACTCTCTGTATATATTTTTTAAATGACATAAGCTGGTTTTTTCTCTCTTTTGCTTCTGTAACTGTCATACAAAGGAGCAAAAGGAATGGAATTCTAGAGCTCACAGGAAGGGTTTTTAGCAGGTACCAGGACACCTGCAGGGACTAAAGTGTTGGGATGGGTTTGTTACATCCTGGTGAGTTATCCACTCTGTAATCATCCTGTGCTTTTCTGGGGTGTTCAGGGAATCCAGGAGTCCTGCTTCTTTTGGTGTCCCCTTAGAGGAACCTTTTAGGCCCTTCCCACCTCAACAGCCTCAGACCATAAAAGGATCCTGGTAAAAAACCAAGTTTTTCCTTTTCTTTTTTTTTCCCTCTCTTTTTTTGGTTTGTTTGTTTAGGCTCCACATAATTTAGTTTAAAAATATTTAATTACTTTGAAATAAAATACAGGCCTCCAAAATTGCTGTGTTGCTTTTAGGTTATTGCCATGTGATTTCAGGAGAAACAATCAAAAGGAATGTTTTAATTTAAAGTTCACAACTAAGCTAAAGTAGACCAAAATCTTCTTTATGCAAAAAAAAAAGTGTCAGCATTTGTCCTCGAGCTGTAACTGGGAAAAAATGAGGGAAATATTTAATGGAACCCATGGCTGCAGCAGAATTCTGTGCCATGAAAGGAACAATTTTCTCTTGGGTGGAAATTCTTGATGCAAATGTCCAAATGTTCACCTGCATTTACTGTTGAATGTTGGAGGATTTTTAATGGCTGAAAATCCAAGGAGAGGCCAAGTGCTCCCACAGTCCTGCAGGAAATGTCAGCAGGGAGAAAGCACACAGGTAATTGAAGAAAACAAAAATGCTTAAAGCTGTTTAGTACAAGCCAAGAATTACATTGAACTTCAGAATTTATATTCTTTGTCTCAGGATGATTCAAGTAGGTCATGCAAATCTTGGGGGCACTTTTCCCACATAATTTAACAGAAAGTTTGCTCTGTGAAGGATGGAGATAATCAGCCTGGAATCAGTTTCCTGTGCAGACTGAGATGTGAAATCAGAAATTACACCACTGATGTTTGAGTTAAAATTATTCAGTGAAGCAATTAAATCACAATAATTATTTCAATTGGTTTTCCTGGAGTTTTCTCAGAGCTGACATGGCCAACACACCTGAAAGGGGCTTTAAATGTGAATTATCTCACCCTGCTTTGCACAGCTGTGGGTGCTGAGCTGCTCATGCTGGGATCTCCTAGGGATAAAAAGGAGATGGGAAACAGGCAGGTGAATTGTGGCCACTTCCAAAAAACTCTGCTGTCTCTTTGTCACATTTGTGGCAAAATGCTCGTTCCTTAAATTATGGTGTTCCTGAAAAAAAATTAATTTGCTTTTTAAGACATTTTAAATTTCAGTCTGAAGAAGAAGGTTTGTAGAATAAATTTGCCCTCATGATTGGATGGATTGCTCCCACAGCGCAGGACGTGGCACTGTGTGTGCTGAAGGCTTGGTGACAACAGTGACAACAGCTCGGATCACCCAGGGGACAGCAGGAATGACCTGGCTCCTCTGGTGTTTACACAAAACCTGCTCTGGGACACTTCCTATGGGTTTCTTAGGGCAGCTCAAAATGGTGCAGAGCCAGACGGACCTTGCTGGAGCTGTAACATTTCTGTCTGGAGGGAATTCCTGCTCTGTGAGCTTGGTTTGTGGTGGCTCTGTGAATTTCCCATTCTGGGTTTGAGGTACCTGTAACATTTCTGTCTGGGGGGAATTCCTGCTCTGTGAATTTCCCAAATTGGGTTTGAGGTATCCCTCACTAGGGATGCCTGGGGAAGAGCAACTGGGAGTACTTTGCTTGTATAAAATGGAATTATTTCCAGCAGAAAAGGGCAGGGTCTGCCGAGGTTGATGATTTCCTATCTGTGGGGTTTGATTGGGTTGTCAGCTGATTTTCTCAAGCCACCAAAGCAGGGAACCCCCCAATCTTCTGCTGGGTTGTACTGGAGCTTTCCAAGCTCTTGGTCTTACTCCAGTTGTAACTATTGAGTTTGACATGGGGTCCAACCCCTCTCAATGACCTGAGATGGGTCCTGGAAAGCTTCTGTCACCTGTTTTGGCTTCTGAGATGGTTCATCAGGAAGAACTTTGTGAAATTAGGTACAATATTGGAGGGAGTACCTCATAATTATAGCTTGCCCTTTGGAAACTGTCCCAGCAGAGTTTTCAGGTGTTTTTGCATGGCTCTGTTTTGCACACTTCCTGTATATTTTGACAGTTTTCTTCTTAGAAATCTGCCCACTTTTATCAACTCCTCATCCTTTTCCACTGCCTTCCTCACGTGCTTTGCAGAGTTTCTGTTCCCACCACCAGAAAAGCAGACAGCAGAGTAGGAAACATCTCCAGCTCTCACACTGGCAGCTCATATTTTGTTTTTCTGCCCTAGAACCACAGCTGGGGTCTCTCAAAATGCTGCAGCAGGTCTGAAAAGTTCTCTTCTAGAAGTTTCTTCAGGAGAGGAGATGGAAGGAGGTGTCTGTGGGCTTCACACTGGTGACCTCCTGGGAGTGCCTCTGGTGATCTCCCCAGTGTCCCTTGGTGTGTCCCAGGCTGCTCCAGCACTCAGGTGGCTCCAGGGCTGTTCCAATTCCATGGAGTTCGTGTGGCAGCATTAGCAGAGCTCACCTGAACCCACTGATCTTCCACGAAGTGAGTGTTGTTAAATCCCTTTTCTCTTAACATCCTTCCTTTCCTCCCTTTAGGGTAACAAAGCACCCTGCTGCCACCCTTTAATATTGTAACACATTTCAAACCTGTAATTCTTGTTGCTTTCCTCCCTTCCCCACACTGCTGCCCTTCCATCAGCACAAGGTGACAATTAACACCTCCAGCCCACAGTTTTCCTTCCCAAACCTCAATGTCTGCATCGATGCTGGGACTAATCTTGATTAACACAGGGAGAGCAGCTCAGGATGGGATTCCTCTGATTAAACGTGTGCAGGGCTTTACAGCAGGCTCTGGCTGCATTGTTTAGGCACAAATTTAGCTATAAATTTGCCATTTATAAGATTTTGCTGAGAAAGCAAATTAAAACTTAGCGTGGCTGCAGAAATGTGAGTTCCTCACGGGGGAAATCACAGCTTAGCCCTCAGGAATTTGGGCTAAAGGCCGCAGAAAGGGGTGAGAGAACTGGAAGAACTCTATGAGGGGGTAAAACTGTGTGGGATACTCAGTGTCTGAAGGGAAAGCAGGCAGCCTGTGCCTTTGGGGCACCTCAGAGGCCAAGCCTGCAGTGCCTGCGAGGGGCAGTGGGGAATTCTCTTTGAGTTTATCTCTCCTGCCCAGGGGGAGCTAAGCAAATATTCTTTTTTTCAAATCAGTTTGCTGCTTTTTTTTTTTGGTCATATTTTTGGCGAGAAAATCCACTTTAAAATGTGAATTCCTGGAAAACGACTTTTAAAATAGACATTTTGAAAGAAACTGTTCAAAGTAGTTTTGGTGGCTTTTTTTTTTTTTTTTTTTTTTGCTATTATTTGTGCTCAAATAATATTTAAAATGCATTTTTCTTTCCTTGTTTTGGCGGGAAAAAATTTAAAATGGAAATTGTGGGGAAAAGCCAGTTCAAAATGGAAATGTTTCTCTTTTTTTCCTTCTTTTTTTTCCCTTTTAAAATTTTTTAATGCAGTTTAAAACAGGGGTGGGTTTTTTTGTTTTGTTTTGTTTTTTTTTTTTTGTCTTTTAAAACTTGGTTTTGTTTTTCGTATTTTTTCTAAGATACAGTACAAAAGGAAAATTATCAGGTGCTCCAGCAGAGCAACTGGAGAAAAAAACAATTGAAAAAAAAATCCTTGCTGGTGTGTGGGGATGGGAAGGCACCGCCTTCCTGCCAGCAAGTTCCCACCTCATTTCTCCCTTCTTCAGCCTGATCTTTGTCTCCCCATTAATTGTACATGAGATGCTTGGAGATCCCTCCCACCCAAACCATTCTGTGGTGAACTTGACCCAAGTATATCCACATTTATATAGATATTTGAAAATAAGAAGTGAAAAGAAGCTGAAATATCTGAGGAGTGCCTGCGGAAGAGAAGACCTTTAAAGATCTAAACTGGAGAGAGGAAATATTCAGCTGAAAGAGCAGAAAAGTGCATTTGAGAGCCCTGCCAGGTGCTGGGAGATGCTGCAGGAATCCCAAATTCCCCCAGGAGCAGCTCTCCAGAACAATTCCAGATTTTGGGGACTACAGTCACTACCAGAAGGATGGTTCCACTACAGGAACCAGCCCCACGCTCACCCTTGGTTTTGGCTGGCTCCAGAGAAGCTGTGGAAAGCAGAGCCTGCCCAAGGCTGGGCTTAAAACACTGAAACACCAAAATTCTCCCTGGATGTGGGGAAAAACATCCTGACTATGCAAAGAGAGCTCAGAGCACATTCCTGAACAATCCCTGCTGCAAGGACACACTTTAATGTGGGGAATGGATTTGTAGCTTTTAAACCACCTCTCATTCCTCCCATCTGTGGGTCAAGGAAAAGGTAATGTCCAACACTTTAAGGAAAGCAGTGAATGCTGTTTTCTTCTCAATCTGGAAAAGAGGGAGAGAAGAAAAAAAGCCAAGGAGCTGCAGCTGTGTTCTCTCCCCTCCCATCTATATTGTATATGGTTGAAAAATGCTGTTTGTGGTCTCTGAGTCAAGTGATATTTTCACTTTTTTCAGGTTGTCCCAGAGGTTGTGGACTCCACATCCCTGGAAGTGTCCAAAGCCAGGCTGGGGGAATTTGGGATAATGGGAAGTGTCTCTGCCCATGGCAGGGGATGGAGGTGGATGATCCCTAAATTCCCTTCCACAATTCTGTGATTTTCTCCCTTCCCAGACCCAGGAATGGAGACATTTAAACCTTTCCCCTCGGTTGTTCCTCCCCAGGTTTTCCCTGAACACTGAATTTGGCATTTCCTGACCACCTCCAGCACTCCCATGGCTCCCTTCCTTCTGCAGCCACACTTGCATTCCCAGTTAAGTTTTTCCCAACTTTTTCCTGTGGGATTATGGCCCAGCACAACCTGGAATTCCAGAGATCCTGGGCAGGTGTGTGCTGGTGCTCAGGTTTCCAAAGAGAAAGGGTTGGTTTGTTCCCACTGGGAAATGGTGCCTGTCCAGATAATTTCCAGTCATCCCACATGGACATCCATGCTGCTCCCTTGCTCCTGAGTGCCCTCTGCTCTTCCCAGAGGTAGGAAAAAAAAAAAAAAAAAAAAAGAAAAAAGAGGAAATTTCCCTTTTCTACTGTATCTTAGAGAAAATATTTTTTTAAAAAATTCTGGTTTAAACTGTATTTTTTTCCACCAAAAAAAAAAATAAGCGAAACATTTCCATTTTTAACTGGCTTTTCCCCACAATTTCCACTTTAAAAAGGATTTTCCCGACAGAACAAGGAAAGAAAAATCAATTTAAAATTTTTTTTTCCCCCACAGTAAAGACACCACACATGCCAGCACTCAGCAGGCACAGACTCAATGATTTTCGGCACTTTGACAATCCCATGTGTGGATGAGCCCATTCCAAAGGCATCAGCAACACCTTGCAAATATGCACTGGATGGGACATCCCCACCCAGCCCGCTGCCCGAGGCAGGAGCAGCTGCACCTGCAGCATTCCCCAGCCAGCTTCAAAACCTCAAACAATGTCAATTGTCACATCCTGCCCCTGGGCATTTCCCTGCTGCCTCACCTAAACCTGCCTTTCTCCAGGACCTTCCTCCTGCAGGGATCCCAGATTCCATAGAATCTCTACCTATATATCCACCTACAGATATATAAAATAAATATATTAATTATAATATTATATATGACCATATATCTATATAACCATATATATAAATTATATATACATATATATACATATACATGTGTGTGTATGCATATATATATACACACATGTATACATATATATGTATGTATACATATATATATGTGTGTGTATGTATGTATATATATATATATACATACATATATATATATATTATATATATACAGGGTGACTAATTTAAATCCCAAAGAATTATTTGATCCACCAGAGCATGGAATAAACACAAATTGTCTCTAAATGAAGGGACATCCCTGAAAATATTTTGCTTTCCAGGTCCCTCTTAAACAACTCCTGTGAACTCTTCTCATGCCGGTCCCCGTTGTGATTTCCATGCCATTCCTAACGAAACAAAAAATCCATTAGCTTCAAGGAATTAGGTATCAAGTTCCACCTCAAAAGTCAAAAACCTCATGGATTTACACCCATTTTTATTATTTCCCTCAGCTCCTTTCCCCTCTGTGTTTCTAATCCTTTATTTTTCAATTCCCTAACGCATGGAATGGTTTACATTGGTTTTTAGTATTATTAAGTCCCACTAAAAGTCCAGATGAATTGCAAGTTCCACAGAAAAGGGAAACAATTTGTATTTTTAACTGGGTTTTTCCACAGAAAATGGGGGGAAATAAATTTTAGAATGGATTTTCCACAAAAATGGAAAAAGGAGTAGATTTTAAATATTGTGATTCTCCCACCAAAAAAAAGGGTGAAATTTCCCTTTGTACTGTATCTTAAACAAAAATAAAAATATAATAGTTTTAAACTGTATTTTTTCCCACCAAAAAAAGAAGGGAAACATTTTGATTTTGAACTACCTTTTTCCCACAATTTCCACTTTAAAGTGGATTTTTGCGCCAAAACAATGAAAGAAAAATCCGTTCTAAAGATGATTTTTTCACAAAAAACTCCAAAATACACCTCCCCACACACAAAAAACGCACTATTTTTTTTTTTTTAATGTCTGTTTTAAAAGCCATTTTCCAGGAATTTAAATTTTAAACTGGATTTTCCCGCCAAAAATATGGGGGGAAAAAGATCTATTTTAAATTGATTTTTTCGCAACTCCCATTTTAAACTGGATTTTCCCACCAAAAATATGGGGAAAACAATCAGTTTTAAACTGATTTTTCTGCAACTCCCGTTTTAAACTGGATTTGTGCACCAAAAACATGACCGAAAAAAAAATGTATTTTAAACGGATTTTTTCGCAACTCTCATTTTTAAACTGGATTTTCTCACCAAAAATATGAAAAAAAAACCTATTTTAAACTGATTTTTCCGCAACTTCCACTTACACTGGACTTTCCCACTATATATATGTCCGAATAAATCTATTCCAAGCGCTTTTCGCTGCATTTCCACGCCAAACTCGGTTTTAGCAGCGCTCCCGCCCTGCCGCGTCCCTCAGCGCCCCTGAGGCGGGAACGGCCGCGACCTCCCCAAGATGGCGGCGGCCCCTCGCGCGACCCCCGCGCGGCCCCCGCGCCCTCCCCAACATGGCGCCGACCTCCCGCCCATGGCCGCCCCCGCCGCCCTCGCCCTCCCCAAGATGGCGGCGGCGCGGCGCTATGACGCCATACGTCCCGCTCCCCCCCTCTCGCTGTCCCCGGCCTCCTCCGCCGCCGCCGCCGCCGCCGGTCCCCGCCTCCCGCGCTCGCCACCGCGGCGGCCGAGGGCGACTCGCGCCGCCGCCCCGCTCGCCCCCCGCCCGCCGCCCGCCCTCCGCCCGCCGCGGCCCCGCGGCGCGGGCCCGCCGCAGCGCAGCCGCTCTGAGGTGAGCGTCCTACCGCGCAATCTCCTCCAGCCCCGGCGCAGCCGCACCAACGCGGGGCCCCCGCCGCCCGCACCCGCTCCCCCGGCGGCCGCGACCGCCCGGCCGCGCCGGGCCCGCGGGGCGGCCCCGGGGCCGGGGCAGCGCGGGGGGGCCGGGACGGGCGGCGCGGGCGGCGGCCACGGGAGCCGGGGCCGGGGGGCGGCGGGTGCGGGGCGGCCTCGGAGCCCCGGCCCGGGCTGAGCCGGGCCCGGCCGGCCGGGGAAGTTGGGCCGCGGCCGCAGACATTGGCGGGGCTTTTGCTTCGCCCTTTTCCCTGCTGTTCTCGGAGCCCCTTCGTGCCTGCTTTTGGCCCTCACCGCCTTTTTTTTTTTAACCCATTATCCCTCCTTTTTTTCCTCCCTTCACCCTCCCCCATTTTTTTCTTCACTCCCCCATTTTTTTTCTTCACTCCCCCTTTTTTGCCTTCACCCACTTTTTTTGCATTCACTCACTTTTTTGCTTTCACCCTCATTTTTTAACTCTTCACCTCCTCTTTTTTTCTTTTAACCCCCCCCCTTTTTTTTTTCTTTCACCCCCTCTTTTTTTCCCTTCACACCTCCATTTTTTTCCTTTTACCCCCATTTTTCCCTTCATCTCGCCTTTCCCCCCATAATCAATTAATTTGTAAAAAGCCTCAGAGGTAAATGAGTCCAGCCTTGATAAAGTTTCTCTTCATGCCCCCTTTTTTTCCTCCTTTCATCTTCGTTTTTTTTTTCCCTTCACCTCCTATTTTTTGCCCCAGAATCACAGAACCAATTAAGTTGGAAAAGACCTCTGAGCTCATTGATGAAGTTCCCCTTCATTCTCCTTTTCCCCCCCATTTTTTTCCTGTCATCCCTCTTTTTTCCCCTTTTACCCCCTTTTCCCCCTCCCATTATTTTTCTTTACATTTTGCACATGTAGAATTTTCCCTGCTCTGTACAGGAGGTTGGGAGCGAGTTGAAACGTGTTAATCTCTCACCTCCCCTCCATTTAATGTACCCAAAAACGGGCTGCGAATTGCCTGTAAAAAAAGGGGTGTAACTGGCTGTGTATTAAAATACCCAAAAAAGGGCTCTAAAACATCTGGCTCAGCACAGACCTGGCTGTGACTGAGGTGCTCAGGCCCTTTTTAGTGTAAATAATAATTAGGGACAGAAATAATTCAGCTCAAGACTCTTCCTGCATTTGAGGTTACCAAGTCTAAGCTTTCTTTCAGCTGCAGATGATTTTTGTTGTGTGGGGAGATGTTTTCTCTGTTCAAGTTTGGGTTCTCTGCTTTATGTTTTTATTATTTTTTCCTCCTTCACTGGACTGTTATTTCCCGAATTTGGGATTTTTCATCCCTTAGGCTGTTGTGGTTTTGTTTCTAAGCCTTGCTGGTCTCTGAGCACGGTTTTAGACCCTCTTCCCACATCCTGAGAGGATTCCCAGTGTGAACTCATCCATTCTTTTCCTTCATCCACATCACAATTGCTCCTTTCCAAATCCTCTCACAGTGAACTTTCATTTCCCAAATAATGAGGAAATAGGTGAGAGAATTGTTCATGGTTTTTATTGAAATTTTTGTGCTCATGGTAAAACTAGGAGCAATGATTTTTTTTTTTTTTATGCTGTTGAGGGTGAAAGTGATGATGATGATGATGGTACTTGTGGGAAGCTGGGGATTGTTACAGCTGAATTTTCCCAGGTTTTAACCTTGCCCATCCATCCCTGGAAATGTCCAAGGCCAGGTTGGATGGGGCTTGGAGCAGCTGGGATGGTGGGAAAACAGGATGGGATTTATGGTCCCTCCAACCCAAACCATTCCATGGTTCCACCAAATATCACAGTGCAGGGTTCATTTAAACCCTCTCATCCTCCTCTGTAGTTTCTGGGTGTGTTTGGTGTTTTGCAGAGTGTCTCAGCTGGTTTTTATGGAGTTTTGTGGCATCCTGGTTGTTTTCCATGGGCCTCCCATCATTTCTGTGAGGTTTTGTGATGAGCTCTTGTGCACAGGCCATAAACACAGCAAGGCGGGAGCCCTCAGCCTCATCTCCTGTGGGTTTTGTGCAGCTCTTGGAATATTTTAGGATCTAGGAAATGTGTGGTCTGACAGAGGTGATTTGGCCACTCCATTCCAGAAGTTAAATGAAACCATCCTGGAAAACCCAGTGAGCGTTGTTGGTGTGGATGGGAGGTTGCACTCTGTGCTGCTCCATCAGGAAAATGGGAAATTTGGGGGATTAAGCTCAGGGAAATGGTGGAATCCCCATCCCTGGGATTGTCCAGTTTGGCACCTGAGGCTGAGGTTTGGTGGTGAACACGTCAGGGTTGAGTTGATGGTGGAACTCAGTGCTCTCCGAGGGCTTTCCCAACTTCAGTCCATGATTCCATGGAAAGGCCTCTTTGCTCCTGAGGGAACTTGGCCACTGTAGGGTTGGTCCTGCCATTAATTTCCTGCCATTAATTGGGGTTTCCCCTGCCATTAATTGTCTGGAATTCCCTGCACAGCAGCCCCAGCCTGGTCAGCTGCTCTGATGTCCGCCTGCAGCCCACGGGCGTCTTGGTGTGAGGGATTCTTCTCATGCTGGGATTTCATCACTTTTCTGTCTCTCAGGAGCCTGGATCACCTCTTTTCAGCCTTAAACTGGGAAATTTAACTTCTGGCAAGCTCAGGCCTGGAATATTTCAGCCCTACAGGGGAAACCAAGGAACCCCAAGGGAGAGAAGGAGCCCAGACTGGGAGCACTGGGACCACTCCTGGTGTCCATCTCCCTTCCAGGCTGGTCATGTCCAACTTCTGCCACGTGCATGCACAAACCCTGGAATATTTCCATTGCTTTTCCAAAGGAGGGAGGTTTCCATGCAGTTTCTCTCTCCTGAAGGGTTTGGGAATTATTATTTTTTTATGCATTACCTTTGTCTGCTGTGGGAAATTGTCTTCCAGGAAGGCAGCAGGGCACAGTGAACTCTGCTGTGCTCCTGAATCCCTTTTACCAAGAAAATTTAATCCACTCTTTTCTTCTACATAAGAACATTTTGTGCTGTCAGGAGGAGTGGTGGGGTTGTGTTGATGATTTTCAGTGCAGGGAGTTCTGTGAAATTCAGCCTTGGACTTTATCTTCCTTAGGCTGCTTCTGAAGTTGGTCTGTGGGAAAAAAGCACACAGTTCAGATATTTTGTGTTACCCATTGCCCAGTGCCCAAGATATTTAATAAAATCATTTTAAACCACTTTTTTTGGGGGGGGTTTTAAATAACTTCTTCTGCACAGTGGGGATTTTACTGGTACTGTTGAGTGCCCCACTGGGGAAAGAACCCTTTCCAAACGTGGCCTAAACCCCCTGACACAGTTCCAGCCATTCCCTTGGATCAAGTGGAACCTTCTCCTTGTGTGTGTTTAAAGGGGATTCATCCTCTCAGGGTTTGGAGTTCAGCTTTTTGTGAGGGCATTTTAATGCTTTCCCACACCCCTGCCCTGATCCATTTCTCACTTATTTCAGTGATTAAATTTGTGTGTCTGCTCTCATTAAACTCTTCATCAGCTCATTGTGCCTGTGAATCCAAACCAGGTGAATAAATCCTGGCAAAACCCCTCTGGTTTCCAAATATTGCAAATTACAGAACTCAGAACGTCACTGGTGTCTTTTACCTCTTCAAAGTAAAGCTCTCCCCAGAAGCCCTCGCCAGTTCCCAGCCTAAAGGGGAGTGTGAGAAAAGCTTTAAGCTCCAGAACTGTGCCAGGCTTTGTGCCAGGGATGAGGAGCCTCTCACCTGCCCAGGTAAACCTGCACCATCCAGGCCCTTCCAGCTCTGGGGAAATTCAGATTTGTTCTGTGCCCGCTGCAGCAATTGCAGTGGGGTTCAGTATTTGTGACTTCACCAATTCTGCTCCTTCTATTTCTGCTTTTTTTTGCCCAAAACTGGTGGGGCTGGTCCAGTTGCCAGGTGGACAGTCCCACTGGGAGGGCTGGCTGGGGTTTGTCTAATTTCTGGAAAACCTCAGGGCCTTTTGTCCTTTGGGAGTATCACAGCTACAGCCAGGAGCTGTCCCTGTGTTTCACCAGAGTCTGAGAGGTTTTTCCCAGGATTTTGGAGCTCAGGCTGCATTCCAGTTTTTTGGGAAGGACTCTGAGGCTGCTCTGGGTTTGCTGTGGATGAGTTGCTTGCCAGACTCCGAGAAGGAATCCAAGAAGAAGTCCAAGAGGGAATCCCTTGCTCTGCCAGATGGAAGCAGGGAGCTGCAGGCTGTGTTTGGTGCAGCTCACAGCTTGCCCTGATGCACGCTGACATTTTGATGTCAATGAAATTCCACCTTGGTTTTTCCCTCCTGGAAAAAAGATGGAGCTATACAAAACCCTTAGTTCACTCAGGATGGCAGGTGGATCCCATCTGAGTAGGACTGGGAATTCCAGTGTCTCCTTCCCTTCCTGTTTTCCAGCCTTTCCCGGGAACTGTGCTGCTTTTGCTGGGGAGTGGAGCCTGGTTTTGTGCTGGAGGACGGCAGCAGGAGTCTCCTTGCTTTAGAGCTTTATTTTTGTTGTTATTTTTGTTTGGCAGATGTGTGAATTGTTTGTGTGCTGCCTATAAATAATAAATGGGTTGCTCAGATCCTGCAGCAGCTCGGAGGGAAACTCAACTTTTTCAGCCCCACAAAATTCACCTGACCTCAAATACAGAAGGGAAGACCCATGAAAGTGTATTTTCACTCACAGACCACATTGGCTTGTGATTAGTGTGACCAAGGAAGCCAATCCAGAAGTAAATGAGTCCCTCCCACTGTTGATTACATAACTAGCTAATTAAAGGAATCAAACAGGGATGACTTGGAAAACTCCATACTCTGGGTCAAAAATACTTTGCAAAGCCGCAGCCCAGAGTGCCCATGTTTTATTTATGCTGAGGGGTGCTGTGTAAATGAAGAAGTTTATTCTTGGTGTCAGCCTTTAGAGTCTCCTGCTGCTTCTGCAGCCGCTTCCTTGGGCACCAGGAAAATCCTTTAACTCCTCATTTCCCTTTGGGAGGAGAAGGGACTCCATAGCACTGCTCCCTTCCCTCCCTACAAGGAGCTGGTGGATTCAGAGCTCTTCTTGTGGTTGCTTTGGGTTGAAAGTTGGGTTATTTTCGGGCTTATGAATTCTGCATCATGAGCATTCCCATGGATTTAGGGATAAATAATGATCTTGGTCCCTTGCTCCAGAAGGAAACTGTGAATTTCCTGGGAATGAAGGGTTGGAATACTTCAGCCCTGATAGTAAGAGGCATGTGTAGATGGGAGATGGTGGTGGAGAGATGTGGAAGAAGATCTGAAGAACAAAATGTGGCAGCAAATAAAAATCCACGGTCCGTTTTCAGCAGGTGGAACGCGGGGTTGTGGCAGGAGCTGTGGGAGCCTGGAGTTCCCTGAGGATTTGCATAGCCTGCTCAAAGCAGGAAAAGCACAGGGTTGGGATGGGTCAGGGCTGGGATTCAGGATGGCTCAGCCCTGGGTGCTCTCTGTGGGTCTGCAGAGCCCCCTCTGCCCACGTGGGACCCAGGGGACACCGAGAGCACAACAGGCTCTGTCACTGTGGGACCAGCATCTGAACCCAGCTTGGAGGTGCCTCAGACCTGAAACACTGGCAGGCAAATCTCTCTGCTGTAGTTGGGCTGGAAATGCAATTTTTTTCCCCTCCAGAAAACACAAATGTTGGTGGTGTGGAATGTGTGATGTGGGATTTTCTCATGGGATTTTCTCACGCGATTTTCTCACGTTCCTGCTGTGTTTGCACAGGGTCAGTTTCCCTTTCTGGGGTCGTGGATTCATCATGGAATTGTGGAATGGTTTGGGCTGGAAGGACCTTAAAGCTCAGCTTGTGCCATGGCAGGGACACCTCCCACTGTCCCAGGCTGCTCCAGCCCCAGTGTCCAGCCTGGCCCTGGGCACTGCAGGGATCAGGGGCAGCCCCAGCTGCTCTGGCAATGCCAGCCCAGGCAGGAATTCCTCATTGCCAAGATGCCACCCATGGCTGCCCTCTGGCAGTGGGAGCCATTCCCTGTGTGCTGTCCCTGCAGGCCTTGTCCCCAGTCCCTCTGCAGCTCTGCTGGAGCCCCTGCAGGCCCTGCAATGTGCTGGGAGCTCTCCCTGGATCCCTCCCTGCTCCAGGGGAACATTCCCAGCTCTCCCAGCCTGGCTCCCTGGGAGCTGAGGGGCTCCAGCCCTGCAGCAGCTCCATGTCCTTATGTTCATGAGTTCCCAGTGGATTTTCTGGGGAGTTTTTCCTCCTCAAGTGCATATTTTGCAGGACAGCCAAGCAGACACGTTCTTGAACCACTCAAACTTCAAGAAGGGGTGGCCAGGCTGCCATTTTGGGTGGAAGTATGATAATTAAATGTGGTTGGGACTGTACTGTCTGTTCTCACCACGTGCTGATCTTGAGTTAACGCCGTGTGAGGAGTGAGGACCGAGTCCTTAAGGTGGTGCATTGTAATTTCGGGCACCACCACAGACAAAAGGTACAAAGGTATTAGAGAGTGTCCAAAGGAGGGACACAGGGATGAGGAAGGGGCTGGAGGAGCAGCTGAGGGGGCTTGGTTTGTCCAGCCTGGGGCAGAGGAGGCTGAGGGGAGACTCGCTGGGGGCTGCAGCTTCCTGAGGAGGGGCAGCTCTGATCCCTGCTCTGTGTGACCAGGGACAGGACCCCAGGAAATGGCATTGAACCGTGTCAGGGTTGGATATCAGGTTGGATGTCAGGAAAGGTTCTTTCCTAGGTCTGCTGGCGCTGCCCAGGCTCCCCAGGGAACGGGCACGGCCCCAGAACTCCAGGAACATTTGGACAGCTCTCTCAGGGACAGAGTGGCACTGTTGGGGTGTCTGTACAGGATCAGGAGTTGGATTGGTGACTCAGCGGATCCTTTCCAACTGAGGCTATTCCCAGGTGGAGCCGAGGCTGGACAGAGCTCGTCCATGCTGGGCACGTGTGATCCTTCCACCCGAGAGTCTCCACAGCATCTCTGTCCCCACCCTGTTGCTCAAACCCTTCTGTGTCACCCACTGCCATTCTCTCTTCCCGTGGTAGCCCAGCATAACCACTAATCCTCTCTGTCCATAAAAGAGGATTAAAATGGGCACATTTGCACCTCACAGCAGCCAGCAGGGTCGTGCTCTGTCTTTTCCAGCAGCAATCCCAAGGGCTGCACCTCTGTGCCCGGCCAGGAGTGCTTCAGCCAGCACCAGCAGCAGCCTGGGCTTGTCGGGTGAGGAATTCTCTAAAAGACACTTCTGGCTGTTAATTAAAAGAGCTGAATTGACTAAAGATGAGTAACTCGCTTCACGCTGTTAGAACGACTCCTGGCTTCTGCGGGTCTGAGGAAAATAGGTTAAAATTGGGATTTCAGTGTGGCTCTTTGAATAAAATGCACGAGTTACAAAGTATTATTCAGAGAATGGCATTTATCATGTCCTGGTTCCTAAACCTGTGGCAGACCACACATCCTGCAAAAAGATTTTTGGGAAAAAAGGTGCTAAAAGTGCTGGTGAGGGGGAGGCACCCCAAATGCTGCCCGTGGTACCTGCAGAGCCTGGGGCCAGCCCGGAATGCTAAATGAGAATTCCATCCCGTGGTTCACGGTTCTGGGTGCAGTTTCACCGCCAGGTTTGGGTTACACTCAGCCTGGGATGTGGTGGTGCCCTTCCCGTGGGTTTCCAAATGGGAAATGTGCCCTTTTCTTTCTTGAGGTCCTCCTAAGGAGGGCTGATTCCCCTGGGATATTATTTCTTGGTGCCAAAGCTCCAGAAGAGTCTCCAAGAGGAATCCGCCTCATCCTTGTGTTTACCCCGTGGCTTCCTGTTGGTTTTCGGTGCTAAATAAATGAAATTTAGCTGCAAAAAGGGCCCATTGCAGGTCACATTGTCCCTGATGTGTCCATTGCCAGTCACATTGTCCCTGATGTGTCCTATCGCAGCACCCAATGGCAGCTCTCAGCAGCAAGTAGCAGCTATTATCCTAATAAATACCTTTGAAATCCTGTTTGTTTCTTTTCCAGAGCTGCCACAGTGAAGGTTTTTCCTGCAGGGGGATTTCTTTGCTCTTTGATGTGATATTGTGACAAAGAGAGCTCGTTAATAGAAGGAATTTTGGTTTTGTTTGCTAGAATCTGTTTGATTTCAGGGCTTTTCACGCTGAGACCAGGAGCATTGTGTTGTTTTTTGGTTTTTTTTTTGTACCCCATGCTAATTAAAAGGATCATTTTACTAATGTTATGCCACAGGAGGACGCTGTGGAACGAGAGCCGGTTCCTGGTGTTGCTCGAGTCACCGTATCTGTGCCAGGCGCGTAAATGAGATGTTCACTTCAATCTTGATAGCAAGGGAATAAACTGGAGTGTCTTATCTCGCTTTGTGCCTGGTATCAGCTGTGCTGCTGACAGGAGTCAGTGTCTCCAGTCCTGGAAAGTCTTTCCCATCCAAAACCTTGAGCAGCTTCTGGAGGGGCAGGAAAAAAAAAAAAAACAAAACCCAGTTTTTTATCAGGTTGTGGTGTTGGCTTCAGAATTCTCCTCGTGAACCGAGAGCATTTTTTTCTTTCCGTGGAAAATGGGATTTTGGTATTTAAATGTGCATTTTCGATGAGTTGTGGTAATTGGTGAGATATTAATCAAGCTTATCCTGGTGGATGGTGGTGTTTGCTTGTCAGACCCGTGGGGGTGATTCCCTCTAGGCACAGTTTTGTACAGGAGAGGTGTCAAATTCACCCTAAATAGCAATTAATGAAGGATATTTACCAGTGAGAGATGCCAGTGCAATGTGGAAATCAAGGAAAGGGCAGAGACTGGGAGTCTGGGATCACCTGCTGGGGACACCTGGACATGCTCTCGCTCCTGTCCCCGTGGAGAAAAGAGCAGGAGGAGGTCTGGGACTGGCTTGGTGGTGATTGATGGCAGTGGGGCTGTTCCTGGGCTCTCCCAAAGCCGGTGCTGTTGGAGTTGGCTGGCACAGAGCTCCTGGCAGCTCTGGCTTCTCCTGGAAGTGGTTTCTGAGCCAGCGCTCTCAGGAAATGCCGTGAGGGAGCTGCGCGCCCCGGCTGGGAGATGGATGAGATGCCAGCTTGGCCCAGATGGAGGAGAAGCAGAGCCAGGACAGCACCAGGAGTGGCCATTCCTCCTTTTTAAAGGTTGTCCTCAAATCCTGCCCTCAGCTGGAGCAGCTTCTCTAACCCAGACCATGCCAGGAAGCACCAAACCAGCTCCTTTCTGGCCATTCTCATGGAGGGGAGACACAAAGCCCTCAAGACTAACGAGGCTGACCACTGATTCAGTCTCATCTCCTGGTGAAAATCATGGAATACATCCCTGGGTTTGTGTTGGTTCCCAGTGAGGTTTGCTCTCCGTGGCTGTGACCATCAAAATGTGATGTATCAGAAATCTGCAGGTGCTAAACCAGGATGTGCCCACTCTCCTGAAAAACTGCAGAGAGAGTCTTGGCCAGAACAGGAAAAGCAGGACTGGACAATTGCAAAGGTCTAATTCCATTCAAACAGGGTTTGAATTTATTAGGAAATGGCCAGTGATTTTGTGACCGTCAAAATGTGATGTATCAGAAATCTGCAGGTGCTAAACCAGGATGTGCCTGCTCTCCTGAAAAACTGCATAGAGAGTCTTGGCCAGAACAGGAGAAGCAGGACTGGACAATTTCAAAGGTCTAATTCCACTCCAACAGGGTTTGATTTTATTGGGAAATGGCCAGTGATTGATTTCTTGCTAAGATCAGTTTTCACTTAGGAATTATCCCAGGCTGCCTCTGCAGGGAAATTGGAGTTTATCGAGATGCACGGCCAGAAGTGTGGAGCAGCTTTTTAAAGAACACATTCCTGAGCACTCAGTGCAGAGGAATTCAACCTGAGTGAATCCACCAAGTGTGACCCAGTTGAAAAATCTCCCTCACATCACATCAGCCCAGATCATCAAAGGTGCTTTTGATCCCTCCCCATCACGAGCTGCCCATGGTGCTGTGGGAGGCGCAAACTGTTGGCAGATGTTAAAATAAATGGAAATGGGATCTTCCTTACCCTCCTGAGAGTGAGGAAGCAGCTCACAGGAGCAGGTGGGGAGTCCTGGGTGCCACCAGCAGCATTTGGGAAGCTGGAAACTGCTCCAGCCTTGCTCTGTGGCTCATGGAGATGAAGCAGCAGGGGAACAGCAAACAGTGGCCAGAATCTGATTTAGAGGGTGATTTCCTACAGAGGAGGAAAGGGTGACCTTCCCCAAGGTTCCTTTCATGGTTGTATCCCAGGAGGGATCCTCTCATGAGAGGACAGAGCAAGCAGGTCTCTCAAAACCTCCATAGAATTCCTATTTTGCTTCCTTTCAAAATTATTTAAACCACCAAAGAAGCGAGAGCCAGTGATTCTTTTTATTTATTGCTGATCTGAGCAGGGTTTCAAATTAATGAGGTGTGGGCTGAGTTGGTAAAAATGGCACCATGACTTAACATTGCAGAGGATAAATGCTCATCTCCAGCTTCAGTTTGTCTCTGTCGTGTCTCCTGCAGCATCTGAATTAAAACCTCTTCAGTGGGATAAAGGTTTAAAATAATTCCAGGGTAAGGGAGTTTTTCCATCGTGCTGCTGCTCCCATGATTTTTCCTGGTGTGGGATTTTTATTTTGGACTCAGTTTTAAGCACCCATTAAGGTGGATGGTGATGGTAGAGGATGGTGTCTGTGGGGTTTTTATGGGCTGAGCTGTGACTTGTTACAGTCACACCACAGAGACCTCAATTTCAATCCACGTGGGTTTCAGTTTGGTGTAGAATTTATGGGGTTTGCAGCCAGTTCCTGCTGGTTTTGGGTGGTTTGAGTGGGGCAACTCTGCTGTTTCCTCCTGCTCCTGGTGTTCCTCCAGTGATGGTGTCAGCAGCCACTGGCCAGGACATCAAAGGAACCCCTGACACACTCGTGAGGCAGCTGCACTGTGTGATGAGAGGGACTTTACCCTCATAGTTTTTATAAGCACTTTAAATGACTTTAAAACTACTTCTGGCTGTCATCCAAACCTTCAGGACTAAGGAAGTGTCCAGAAATGTCCTTGCGGTCACCACTGTGCCATTAGGCTTTCCCTCCTCCTGAAACTGCTCTGGTTTTGGGAGAACACCAGGGATCAATGTTCCTTTCCTGGAGTGGGGAATGCTCCTCTCTAAAGGATGAAGGGAACAGCTTTCCTGTCATCCCTGTGCCCAGATCCTGCTCAAATCCAGGCCCAAACCTTTGGATGTGTCACAGGGATGCTTGGCTGGCCCAGCTTGGTGACACCTTCACCAGTCAAGGTGTTGGCCCACAGAGCCTGGCCAGTGTCAGGAACACTTTGGGAATAATTTGAATTTGGGAATAATTTGAATATGGGAATAATTTGAATATGGGAATGGCTTCCCAAGGGTTCAGTGTTGGTGGCATTGGGTGTGGGTTGCCTTTGAGTACAAGGTTTGGTTCCAGTGATTTCATCTGTTGTCTTGGGGTCTTGTCTCCTGGCCTTAGAGTCACTGTGCTCTAGCAATCATATTCTGATCACATTTTTTGGTGGGTTTTTTAAACTTTAATAGTCAGAAAAGCAACAGTGTTCCCTTTCAGGAAAAGCTTGGTGTTTTGGGAAATCTGTTAATCTGGTCCATATAAGGATTTACTTGAGATATTTTTTGCCACCCATTTTTCTGTGGTGATGGCAGTGTGAGTTTCATGGCAGGAGTTTAGGGCTGATTGTTTCTCCACCAGAAGTTTTCAGTTTGTCTCAATGTACAGATATTTTTTGCCACCCATTTTTCTGTGGTGATGGCCGTGTGAGTTTTGTGGAAGGAGTTTAGGGCTGATTTTTTCTCCACCAGGAGTTTTCAGTTTGTCTCAATTTGCACCTCAGCGTCTCAGTCCCTTCCTCACTGGCACTGTTTGAACTCCTGCTATTTTTGGGTGGTTCTAATATTACAACCCAGGTTGTAAACAGGCTTGGACAGCAGCAACATCAGACTCCAGCAGCTTTTTTGGGAGGATTGGGAGTCTGAAGCTGGCTTGGCTTTAGCTGTAGCCTCAGTAGGTTTGTGACAGTCTCACAACAACAATTCTGCTGTCCCTCAGGCTGGAATATTCCAACCCTTCCCCAGCAGGGCCAATCCCACCACTAACCATGTTAAATCCCTTCAGGGATGAGGGTCCATCACTTCCCTGTTCCACTGACAACCCCTTTGGAGAAGAAATGTTCCCTAAAATCCCATCTAAACCTCCCCAGCACAACTTGAACCCATTTCCTCTCGTCCTGTGGCTCGGGAGAAGTGTCTGACCCCTACCTGGCTGCAGCCTCCCTTTTGTTTGGTCAAAATACCCCTCTTGACAAAATGGTTTGGGTTCCTGTGTCTGCCTGATCCCTCATGGCATTCTGTGATCTGTGGTCAGTCAGGAGCTGTAATTCCATCACTGTTCTTACCAGGTCAGAACCTTTTTTTTTGTTTATTTTCCTATTCCCTGCAGCTGGTCACCTCTTTCTGCCCTTTACCCTGAGCAGGAACAGATTTCCTTTGGGGAATCTCTTTTTGAGGGTTGAGGTTCTAATTCTCCTGTTGGGAAATCTCTTAGGGATGTGCCTTTTCCTTTCCACAAATGTACAGCAGGCACAGACTGAAAATATCCCTGCGCCTCCCATCCTGGTCCTTCTGTGCTCCCAGTGTGTGGCCCAGGACCCTGCTGACTCTGTAAGCTGCTGCTTTGCTCAGTTCTTTACCCCTGGGCGCTGTAATAAATCAGCTTTCTGTGATGTTTGTGCTTGGGCTGTGATGGCTTTGCCTCTTTCTGGACTCTTGAGTCCAGGTCTGGGCCCCTCCTGAGCAGAAAGGTCTGGAGGGGGTCCAGGGAATGGGGCTGGGAAGGGAATGGAGCCCCAGCAGGGCTGAGGGAGCTGGGCAGGGGCTGAGCCTGGAGCAGAGGAGGCTCAGGGGCCCTTGTGGCTCTGCACAAGTCCCTGCCAGGAGGGCACAGCCCAGGGAACAGGGACAGGAGCAGAGGGAACGGCCTCAGGCTGGGCCAGGGCAGCTCAGGGTGGGCACAGCAGGAATTTCCCCGTGGAAAGGGGTCAGGCCTTGGCAGGGGCTGCCCAAGTTGATGGTGGACTCGCTGTCCCTGGGGGTGTCCAGGGAATTCCTGGATGTGGCACTCGGTGCTCTGCTCTGGGGAGGGGACATAGGTGGGACTCGATGATCTCAGAGGTCTTTTCCATCCTCAGTGCTGCTGGGATTCTGTGCTGCCATCCTCGTTTGTGTCCTGAGCTACTGAGGTCAGAGGAGACTTTGTGTCACCCTCAGGCCTCTTGACATGACAAAACCAGGTGCCACCTTTGACCCTTCAATGGACAATCTCAGGGCTGCAGGGTCCTTGGGGACCTTCCCTCCACCAGACATGACGATGTCTGGATGCTGTGCTCTGTTCAGAAGTGTGAATTTTTCCAAACTCTAACCTAAAGTTAAAGAATTCCTCTTTAACTTCCTGTTCTCTGTTCCACTCCTGACTCCTGGCAGAGTTATTTCCCTGTTCTAGACGGCCTGAGGGAGGTGATCTCTGTCCCTGGTGCTCGCGGCCCGGTTGGCTTTTTGTCCCGGCTTTCTGTCACAGCTTTCTGCCGCGTTTTTTTTGTCCCCCCTGGCAGTGACTCTTGATGGAAGAGCACGGGGTGAGCCAGGCAGAGCACATGGCTACCATCGAGGCGCACGCCGTGGCGCAGCAGGTGCAGCAGGTGCACGTGGCCACCTACACGGAGCACAGCATGCTGAGCGCCGACGAGGACTCGCCCTCCTCGCCCGAGGACACCTCCTACGACGACTCCGACATCCTCAACTCCACGGCGGCCGACGAGGTCACCGCGCACCTGGCGGCCGCAGGTAACGCCCGGGGCCGCTCCTCGTCTCTTGGGGGAGGTGAAACGGGAGAGCCTTGGAAACAGGAGTGTCTGGCAGGAGGCTTTGGGAATACGGAAAGTGTAAGCAAGATTGAAATGAAAGTAAGTTTTGAGATCCCTCACTTACTGAACACCTGGAAAACAATGGTGTGGCCAGCTGAAGGTGATCCCCTTGTGATGGAACAACACCCTCTGCTTGCAGACAGGCCCAAGGGTCAGAGCAGACCCTACAGCTTGGCAGAAGGGCCCAAAGAGGAGTTTTTAGTGTTTAAAATGTAACACAGTGTGGTAATGTAGTGATTCTTATAGGCTGTGTGGAAATGCTATAGGATTTGTCTATTTTACTAGATTGGTTAGTGAGAATTAAAATATTCAACACAGAAGAAGATTTATTGTATTGGAATGGGCATCTTGCCCTCTTACCCTTTTACTCTCTTACCTTTTTTACTCCCTTACTCTCTTACCCTCTTACATTCTCATCCTCTCTCTCTCTCTCATCCTTCTTACCCTTCTCTTCTCTTCTCTCAGATCTGATCTGAGCTGTGGCTGGCAGCTCCAGCAGGGCCCTGCACCCAGGCCCTGTGCAATAAACCCCAAATCCCAGCAGGGCCCTGCACCCAGGCCCTTTGCAATAAACCCCAAATTCCAGCAGGGCCCTGCACCCAGGCCCTGTGCAATAAACCCCAAATTCCACCACCTGGCTTCAGAGATCTCTCATCTCCATCCATCCTGGCATCCGCCATGCAGGGACACTCAGTGGCCATGGACAGCAGAGATCTCCTGGAGGGAGGATTGGCTGTGGGAGAGATAAAGAAAACTTATAACAATTCAGAGGGAGGGGTTTACATTTTCCATTTCAGGGCAGGCTCCTGCCTTCCTGAGCAGACACCTGGCTTTTCAAACCAAGACACAGGGCCCAAGGCAGTCAGGTGTCCTTGAGTTTCAGGCCTAGAGAGAAATTGTTTTATCTGAATAAAATGGGAGAACAGCAGCTGATAGGCTGAGGAGTTTTACAGTTATACACTAAAGCAGTACAGGGTCTGAAAAATAGAAAAGCTAAATCCTAAGGCATCACTGGTCCATCCCACCCACAGGAATATTCCACAGGAAATTCTCCCTGCTGGCCACTTGAATCCCACATTGTTTCTGTGTGCACCACAGAGGTGCTGGGAATTGCTGGTCTATACAAAGGTCCCTGCTAAAATGCTGCCTCAAGTAACGAAATTAAAATACCAAATATGTCAAAGAGCAAAGATTATTTCAGGCCCCACAGAAACAACCACAAAAACTAACCCAGGAGTGCAGCCTTGCTGAGTCCGGGAGCTCAGGTGTTGGGCCTCTCCACAGAGATCCACAGAAAATCCTGACACATCCAGACTGGGAAAGGACTTCAGAATCACAGATTCCTCCCAGTGAGCCAAACGTCCTCCAGACTGGCCCCATAGTGGGTCTGCATTGGCAGAAGAATGGGGTGATAAAAAAGCACTGAGTGTGGCCTGACTCTGTATCAGACTTGACACCAAACCTGTGAGGTTCCACCATCCCCTGAGCATCCCAGGCCTCCTCTTGCTTATGAACTTTCCAGCCTCCCACCCTGCAGGAATTTTTCTTTCCCCTTCCCTTCTAGCACACAGGATTTTCAGGCCTGGGTGGTCTTCAGAAGACTCTGGTAGAACCCTGCTGTGAACTCTGGATTTTACATTTCTTTCCTTGGTAGGGCACTGGTGGAAACTCTGGATTTTGCATTTCTTTCCCTGGTAGGACACTGTTGGAACTCTGGATTTTACATTTGTTTCCCTGATGGTACACTGCTGTGAAATCTGGATTTTACATTTTTTTTCCCTGGTAGGCCACTGCTGGGAGCCTGGATTTTACATTTCTTTCCCTGTTAAAACACTGCTGAGAACTCTGGATTTTACATTTCTCCCCTGGTAGGGCAATGCTGAGAACTCTAGATTTTGCATTTCTTTCCCATTAGAACACTGCTGAGAACTCTGGAATTTACATTTCTTTCCCTGGTAGGACACTGCTGGATTCTACATTTCTTTCCCTGTTAGGACACTGCTGAGAACTCTGGATTTTACATTTCTTTCCCGCTAGACCAGGTCCTTAATCCCTCAGGGAAGCCTCAGACTCCTGGTGCTGTAGTTGAGGTGTCCAAGCAGGATTTGTGGAGCTGTACCTGGTTTCCTCTTCCCAGCCACCAGCATCTCCTCAGTTATTCAAACCTTGGGAGTTTTTCAAGATGAAAACACAGAGTTCTGTCAGTGTAAGGACAGCTTTAGGCTGAAAATGTGACTTTGACCCAGGACTGAGCAGGGATTTGCCAGCCTGAGGAACGGAGCTTTCGGTGCAGTGCTGCGGAGCTCGGGGAGGGATTGGTGTCCCTTGGCTGTGCTGGGGACACCCTGGGCACCCCTTCCTGGCCGGGGGGCACGGTGCCAGTGTCCCTCGGAGCTGCTGGAGCTGACTGAGCCCTGTGCTGTGCTTTGCAGGCCCTGTGGGGATGGCAGCAGCTGCTGCTGTGGCCACGGGGAAGAAGCGGAAGCGGCCGCACGTGTTCGAGTCCAACCCCTCCATCCGCAAGAGGCAGCAGACACGATTGCTCAGGTGAGCTCTCACCTGGCCCTGACACCTCTGCGTCCTCCTGCCAGCTCTGGTGGCCTCTGGGGTCACGCCAAGTGCTGCCCAGGAGTCACCCAGCTTGGGGGTTTTTTGGGAGTGTTCTTTCTGGAAGCCAGAAAGTTATAAGTTATATTTAAGTTTGGTCCGTTTACATATCAGGGGTAAATCAGGGTGTTAGTTGGCATTAAAGGGTTAAACTGCAGCTCTGCTCATCTCATCCAGGACTGGCACTCTGGTGGATCCATTGTTCTGTTTTAACCCTAGTTATCTGTCACAGTGGTATTCCAAGATATCCACAGTGGCTTTAGCAGAAATTGCTAAATTTCCATATCCCAGCTCTCAATTTATCTGCCTCACAAAAAAAAGTCATTTCTGCTTGATTAAACCATTCTGGGGATAAATTCAGTGTGTGGATATCCAGATTTCCTTTGCCATTGCAAAGATTGGCAAAGGAATCTCAGGCAGGTGTTTTCCCCAGATGATTCTTCCTAAAATTGTGCTCGAAATCCCACGGTGAAGATTAGGAAGAATAACCCAGGGGAGATTCCTGCCTGAGTTAAAACACTTTTTCTGGCTTTAGAAGCTTCCAGTGGGGACAGCAGAGCTGCACAGCCCTGCAGGTGCTGCATTCCAGGTGCTCTGAGGCTCTTTGCCCACCTGGTGGCCCCCGAGCCTCACCAGAGCCGAGGGCACTGCACAGCCCTGGAGGCTCCACCCGAGTTCCATGCCCTGGAAACATTTGTGAACATCGGCTGCTGCTGTTCCCTGCCTTTTGCAACAGAGCAATTCTTGCCTTTTCTGCTGTTTTGGATCTCATTGGGTAGTTAAGGTTTAATTATTGGGCAGAGTTACTGCAAAATAATAATCCTTGGGAGTGAACTCCCTGCCTTTTACAGCTCCCTTCTGGTTTTCCCTCCTTCCCCAACTCAGCCGTGTTTACTGCAGTGTTTCTGTGTTTATTGCAGTATTTCTGAAGAACAAATCCTTTTCTCCCTTGAAATATGAACAATATATTTTTAAAGAAACCGCTCAGTGAAGGAATTATTTATTCTCCTTTCACGCACCTACTTCGTTTTGCTACCTTAAGATAATGACAAAACATCATTTTTTTTCCCACTCTGACCAGTTGAACACATGTTTGTGCTTGATTTTCACCCCGCTGGAAATCAAGTGGTAATTCCAAACCCCTGAGTGTGGGATCTGTGTAGCTGGAGGTGCTTTTTGGCAGCCTCAGGTTCTGAAATGACCAGGACAGGGCTGAGCTGTCACCTCACAGAGTGCTCAGGTTTTCTGAGGAAAGCACTACTTCTCTCTTGCTTTTAGAGTTTCTGCCACCATTTCTGGCTCCTGCACTGTTTAACAGGGAATAAGAGGCAGAAAATATCCAGTGGAACATTTTGATTCCCAAGGGAGTTGCTGATGGGGCAGGTGTGGGGACACCTGGGTATCCTGTGCTGAGCTGTTGCAATATTTCCAGTTCTTGCTTATCCTGTAGCTTGAATTCCTCCAGATCTGGTCTGAGCAGGACTTTGGTGCTGGAGAATTGCACTGCTATGAATTGCACTGGATGTAGAGCAACCTCTGTCTGCAGGCCTCCTTTGATGAATCATTCAGATGCTTCAACAAGACACAAGTTTTGTGTTGCTGAGACAGAGTGCAAGTGCAGACTCTCGCTGCCCCAGCTTTGCTGCTCTGCTGATTTCTCTTTTTACATCAATGAGAAAAGGAGACAGGGGACAATAATTGACATTTGAGCTGCTGGGTGGCTGCAGGGAGCACAGCAGGCCCGTGGAGCAGAGGAATAAGCTCCATATGTGGCCAAGCTGAGCAGCTGGGGCTCTGTTTCTCACCTGCTTTGTGCTGGGGAGCTGGCAGCCAGGGGGGTGCTGTTTGTGCAGGGTTTCAGCTCCTGCCCATTCCCAGGTTTTGCTGTGTTTCAGGAAGCTGAGGGCCACGCTGGATGAGTACACCACCAGAGTGGGGCAGCAGGCCATCGTGCTGTGCATCTCACCCTCCAAACCCAACCCTGTCTTCAAAGTGTTCGGTGCTGCACCCCTGGAGAACGTGGTAGGTGTCCCTGGGAAAGTGAGGAGACAAATTCCTCACCTTCTCTGCAGGTTTTGTTCTGTTCAGGGCAGCCTTGGAAGCCTGGTAGGGATGTGAATGTCATGCTAAAAACCCTGGAAAACAGAGGTTAGGTTTTATGGGATACAGTGCTGGATCTGGTTGAGTCAGTGATTTCAGAGACCTTTTCCAGCCTTAATGTTCCTGACATGAGGGCAGCACTGAGGTCCTCTCCTCTCTCCTCTCTGCAAGAATGGCTGCCTGGCACATCTCACCAGGGGGGAACATCCTGCATTAAAAATTTAAAAATCAGAGGGAACAGGTCATGATACAGAATCCCTGAGCTTGGAAAGGACCTCCAGGATCACTGAGTGCAAGGTGTCAGAACCCCACTTTGTCCCCAGCGTAGAGCTGAGTGCCACCTCCAGGAGTTCCTTGGCCACCTCCAGGGATGGGCACCCCAAAGCTCCCTGGGCAGCCCCTGACCACCCTTTCCGTGGGGAAATTCCTGATGATTCCGCCCTGAGGCTCCTCTGGCCCAGCCTGAGGCTGTTCCCTCTCCTCCTGTCCCTGTTCCCTGGCAGCACAGCCCAACTTGCCCCCTCTTGTCAGGGACTTGTGCAGAGCCACAAGGTCCCCCCTGAGCCTCCTCTTCTCCAGAGTAAACCCTAAAAAATGACATGTTTAAACTCAGCTCTTCTGCCTGCATCTTATTGCACACCCTGCCCAGGACAAGTTCTACTTTGAGAACTTTTCCTTTCATCCCACAAGTCCTTCCCTTGCCGGTGTTACTGCAAGTTTCATCAGCAGGGCTGGCTCTCGTGGGGCTGCTGCTGTTTCCTGCCAGCTGTGCCACTGTTTGCTCCTCCTGCTCTGCAGCACCCTGGGGAGGGTGGCTGGGCCTGCCCCCTGCTCCTCTCCTGGTGCTGCTCCCCTTGTTTACCCGAGCTAACAACTCCCCACAGGTGCGCAAGTACAAGAGCACCATCCTGGAGGACCTGGAGTCGGCGCTGGCCGAGCACGCCCCGGCCCCCCAGGAGGTGAACTCAGAGCTGCCCCCCCTCACCATCGATGGCATCCCCGTCTCCGTGGACAAAATGACCCAGGTGAGTGCACAGGTGACCCAGGTGAGCAGCCAGCCCTGGCACAGGCAGGGAACAGAGGGATGTTAGGAATCTTGCGGTCACATCCTGTTGTTTTGTGTGGCTGCCTCTCCTGGGGGTGGCTCTGATCTCTTCATTCCCCCGGGGCTGTAACAGCTCAGGTTGTGCTTGGAGGTGGAGATTTGTTAGTGGTGCTGATTTTCTGTGTGAAAAAAACTGCTGCTGTGGAGAGCTCAGGCTGCTGGGAGCATTCCCTTTGGAGATGGTTTTGGTACTTCCCAGAAAGCCAGAGCAGGGAAAATGTTTGTTCCATGCTTTGCCACAATCTTTAGGCACCAAGATTGGGAAGGCCACTCATGGACACCTTTCTGTGTCCTGTAATTAAGTCCTTCCTCTGTTTCTTGCTGTGGCTTGGAGCAGAGGGAAGTTTAACCCCAGATCAGACCCTGAGTGAAATATTTTGTTGGAACTTTGTTAGTGGTGCTGATTTTTCTCTGTGAAAAAAGAAAACCTGCTGCTGAGGAGAGCTCAGGCTTTTGGGAGCATTCCCTTTGGAGCTGGTTTTGGCACCTCCCAGAAAGCAAGAACAGGGAAAATTTCCCTGTTTGTTCCATTCTTTGCCACAATCTTTAGGCACCAAGGTTGGGAAGGTCACTTGTGGACACCTTTCTGTGTTCTGTAATTCATTCCCTCCTCTGTTTCTTGCTGTGGCTTGGAGCAGAGGGGAGTTTAACCCCAGATCAGACCCTGAGTGGGATATTTTTGTTGGAGACAGGGAATTCTGTGCCCTGAGCATGTGGGAGATTCCCTTTCTCTCCAGGTCCAGCTTGACCTCACTGCTGGAAGAAATGCAGGGGACTCCCCAGGGAAGCTTCATCTGGAGGGAAATCTCCTTCCCAAGGATGCAGGACCTGAATTCAGGCAGGTGTGTCCTGCAGGAGGCTCTGGGTACACCCAGCCTGAGGCACCACGACAAGTTTTAAATGCTGAAAGGCAATTTTTCCCAAGGAGTAGCAAGATGGAAAGGGCAGCACACAAAGAGGTCAGAGCAGGGCAAAGATGTGCAGATTTTTCTGTGCTCTGCAGAGGTCACACCCCGCTCAAAGCACCATTTCCATTTCTTAGTGGAATCAGACAAGCTGACACTCATAATAAAATTTTATTGAGCTTACTGTGCTTTGGCTGGTACAGATCATTTCCCCAATCCCTGACAAAGAAGACAAAGATGATTACTTGGATTTTAAACTCCTGTGAAAGGTGGCACTGCAGGAGCTGCTCATGGCAGCTTTTGCTGTGTTCCAGGAGCAGTTCCCCATGGAAATGTTTTTCTCCTCCTGGTCCTGCAGGGCCTTTGCTCAGCCAGTGCTGATGTAGAACCTCTTCTTTCAAATCCACTCCTGCTGCTCTATGGTAGAAAAGCAAGGATTCTTTTAGGAATGGCCCTAATTGTTCCAGCACAGTGAGGTGGCTCAGAAGAGCTTTGTGGAAAGGTTTCTCCTGAGCTGGGCACAGAGGTGCCATCATTTATTGTGGGAATCTTGATTCCCAGAGCTTCCAGTATAATTGTTTGTATTTTCTAGTAAAAAATCAGATATTTTTGCAGCTAAGTTGCAAAAAACCCTATGGAAAACTGGACCAAAAATAAATATAAATGTAATTAGGATGGCAGGGACTGGAAAAATGAGGCCTGTGCTTTCAGCAGGTGCCAGCAGGCAGGTGTAGAGGTGTCATCAGTGAGGAGGTGAAAATAACTCTCCTTTTAATTGCTCTGCTTCCCCAGTGGTCTGGAGGGAAATAAAGCCTTTATTTGCCTGGGCAAAGATGTTTCTCCAGCCTTGGGAATGGAGAGTATCACCCACCTGGGCTGGGCAGGAAAACCTGTGTTGCAGTGGGGTTTTCAGCCTTCACAGAGGGGGATCTTAGTGCTTTCTGGACTTTGGTGACAGCTGAGTTTGCCCCTCAGCTTGTTCTCAGCTGCTCATTGATGTGATTGAGGAGTAAAATTGGGTAATCTGAGCTTAACCAAGCTGGGCTCGGTGCTTCAGTCAGCTCTCACTGTTTTATGAACAGCTGATTTGTCCTTTAAGCTGATTTTTTTTAAGTCTCCATGATTTATAGGAGGCAGTAAAAGCTTTTCTGGCACCTACAAGCCAGAAAAAACTTTATAAAGTTTATCAAGGATCATCATGGTGCCTGTTCACCTCCTGAGAGTTGCATTCCTGCTCTCCCAGCTGGAGCATCCCTGGCACGTGGCAGGGGGAGAATCCTTGCTGGAATCAGCTCCTGTGCAGCTGAGCAAGAGCCTGGGTGGTTTTATGGTTTAACAGCTCTGGGAGTGCAGCAGGGATGGATTCAGGGCTGAGTGTTCCATTCCAGCCATGGGAGGTGCAGCAGGGATGGATTCAGGGCTGAGTGTTCCCTTCCAGCCATGGGAGGTGCAGCAGGGATGGATTCAGGGCTGAGTGTTCCAATCTAGGGAGGTGCAGCAGGGATGGATTCAGGGCTGAGTGTTCCATTCCAGCTCTGGGAGTGCAGCAGGGATGGATTCAGGGCTGAGTGTTCCATTCCAGGGAGGTGCAGCAGGGATGGATTCAGGGCTGAGTGTTCCCTTCCAGCTCTGGGAGTGCAGCAGGGATGGATTCAGGGCTGAGTGTTCCCTTCCAGCCCTGGGAGTGCAGCAGGGATGGATTCAGGGCTGAGTGTTCCCTTCCAGCTCTGGGAGTGCAGCAGGGATGGATTCAGGGCTGAGTGTTCCATTCCAGGGAGTGCAGCAGGGATGGATTCAGGGCTGAGTGTTCCCTTCCAGCCATGGGAGTGCAGCAGGGATGGATTCAGGGCTGAGTGTTCCAATCCAGGGAGTGCAGCAGGGATGGATTCAGGGCTCAGTGTTCCCTTTGAGCTCTGGGAGGTGCAACAGGGATGGATTCAGGGCTGAGTGTTCCATTCCAGGGAGGTGCAGCAGGGATGGATTCAGGGCTGAGTGTTCCATTCCAGGGAGATGCAGCAGGGATGGATTCAGGGCTGAGTGTTCCATTCCAGGGAGATGCAGCAGGGATGGATTCAGGGCTGAGTGTTCCAGCTCTGGGAGTGCAGCAGGGATGGATTCAGGGCTGAGTGTTCCCTTCCAGCCCTGGGAGTGCAGCAGGGATGGATTCAGGGCTGAGTGTTCCCTTCCAGCCCTGGGAGTGCAGCAGGGATGGATTCAGGGCTGAGTGTTCCATTCCTGGGAGGTGCAGCAGGGATGGATTCAGGGCTGAGTGTTCCAGCTCTGGGAGTGCAGCAGGGATGGATTCAGGTACCCTTCCAGCCCTGGTGCAATTCCTGTTTTCCCTCTCCCACTTCCAGGGTGGTCCTGCATGGCCTCGACTTTGCCTTTCCCAGAGATCCCGAGGCTGAGCTGTGGGGATGTGTACAAAATTCCCAGCCACAGGTTTTGCTCTGTTCTAGAACCCACTTTCCTTGCTGTTTCCAGCTCTGGAGAGCAGCTGGAATACAGCTGGCCGTGCTTTGGGCTGTTGCATTTGGGATTGGGATAGCTCAGTACCGTTAATTCCTGAATTTAACATTAAAAGCGAAAACACTGAACCTGTGTGGAAGGGTGGCAAAGAAACATTTCTCACAGTTTCTCCCAAATCCTCCATCCTGGGTGCTACCTGAGCCCTTTCCAAGCTGCCAAGGGCACAAACTGGAAGGTGCCACTGGGTTTTTTTCAGCAGAGGTTTGATTTTTTGGGTGTTTCCTGGATGGTGCCAGCAGAACGTGGCTCCTGCAGGTGAATGTTCCCCCCGTGCCCCAGGGGTGGGGGGGACAGTAGCTGTGGCAGAGCCTGGCCTCGTTAGGGCACTAATTAGCCAAGTCCTCTCTCCTGACAGAGCTGCTGATTGTCTCCCCGTGGATTAACGACAAACCCTCCTAACAAGTACCTTGAGTGGCTGGAGCCCTGCACTGCCATGGAGCAGTAATTGGTGCAGCTGGAAGGAAGGGGCACTGCTGATGGCAGGGCAGGAAAGCAGCTTTGAACTGTTCCTGCACCACTCCTAAATGCTGAAAATTCTAAACTTTCTGTACGAAAAAAATCTAACCCCCCAAAAAATCCTACATTTAACTTAAAGCCATAAACCAGAATTGTCAATGACACTAAAATTACAAGTGCGTAGTTGATTAAAAGTGTGTAACATCACAAAGTAAAAACTTCAAATTTAGAGTTTTAAAATATAATATATATATTATTTTACATACAATATATATTATTTTAAATATAATACGTATATTATTTAAAATATATATAATATATATAAAACAAAATAGAAGTTTTAAAACAAAAACTAATCCTTCTTATTTGTTCTTCATAAGTTTAAATAGTATTTTATAACTAAAAAAAATCCACATTACAAAGTTCAAATAATTATTAAGTTAAAACAAAGTATAATTTCTTAATTAAATAGTTTAACAATAAAAAACCTCGTACAAAAAATCGTTAACCATTTTGTAACTTATTAATATACTATTATAAATAGAAAGAATATATTATAAATAATATATATTATAAATAAATATATAAATTACTATATATTATATAATTTTATAAATATTTAATATTTATACATATTTATTTATTTTATTTATTTTTAATCTTTATATACTATTTATTTATATATTTAATTAATCAAATTGTTTATATAATATTATATATTATATAATTTATATATTTTATAATATAAATGTAAAAGTAACAAACATTTAAACCTAAACACAAAATACCATCTCTAACACTTCAATCCAAACCTTAACAAAAACAAAACCCCACCAAAACGCAACAGCAACTCCCAGAAACCCTGCTGCTGCCAGGTTTATTTGAATAAATTATTTGGCAGAGTTACTGCTAAATATTAATTCTTGGGAGTGAACTCCCTGCCTTTTCCAGCTCCATTCTGGTTTTCCCTCCTTCCCCCAGCCCTGCTCACTCAGCCCTGTTTATTGCAGAGTTCCTGAGGAACAAATGCTTTTCTCTCCTGGGCTATGAACAATGTATTTTTAAAGGAACTGCTCTCTGGAGGAATTATTTCTTCTCCCTTCACCAGGCTCCATCCAGGGAACCTGGAGCATGTCAGGGTTGGGTGTTGGCCCTGCAGTGGAAGGTGGATCATGGACAGGCTGGGAAAAAGGTGCTTTAGGGCATGTTCCATGTGGAAGGTGGAAAAGACAGCTGGAAATGAGTTCATGGACATCATGGACAGCTTGGAGCCCATGGATGCAACATCCAGACTGTGCCCAGAGAGGGGAACAGAGCTGGAGCACAGGGAGAGGGTCTGGAGAACTTCTGAGGGAGCTGGGAAGGGTCTGGAGAACTTCTGAGGGAGCTGGGAAGGGTCTGGAGAACCAGGAGGGGCTGAGGGAGCTGGGAAGGGTCTGGAGAACCAGGAGGGGCTGAGGGAGCTGGGAAGGGTCTGGAGAACCAGGAGGGGCTGAGGGAGCTGGGCAGGGTCTGGAGAACCAGGAGGGGCTGAGGGAGCTGGGCAGGGGCTGAGCCTGGAGCAGAGGAGGCTCAGGGGCCCTTGTGGCTCTGCACAAGTCCCTGCCAGGAGGGCACAGCCAGGGAACAGGGACAGGAGCAGAGGGAACGGCCTCAGGCTGGGCCAGGGCAGCTCAGGGGGGATTTTAGGGAAAATTCCTCCTGGGAAGGGTTGTCCAGCCCTGGCACAGCTGCCCAGGGACCTTTGGAGTCCCCATTCCTGGAGGGATTTCAAAACCTTGTGGATGTGGCACTTGGGGACATGGTTAGTGGTGGCCTTAACAGTGCTGGGGAACTTAAAGGTCTTTACCAACCAAAATGACTCTATGGTCTATGAAATATTTTACTCTAAAAGCTCTGAAGTGATGCAGGGAGCTGCTCCTAAATGCAGTTTTTGAACTCTAAATGGGATTTCCTCTGACATAAGGAGGGCTTTCTCCTTCCTACTCTGCTCTGCAGCTGAACCAGCCTTTTCCTGGTGCACCAAGGAGTCCCTGGTACAAAACCAATCTTGTCACAAAACCCTGTGTGAGTTTTTCATTTATTTTGGCAGGACGGGGCTGGAGATGTGTGAGATTTGTGGTTTCCACATTTCAGCGGTCACTGAAGCTCCATCCCCTCACAGCATCTCTGTAAATGATACATCAGCTCATGCCTGAGCTCCTGCCACTGTAGGAACATTGATTATGGGGTTTTTAAATAGGTTATTGTGGGGTTTTTTTTTTTGTTTTTTTCTTCCATTTCAGGTTGGCTCATTCTCTTCCTGGTAGTGTTTGAGTTGTGAAGTGTCAATACAATGGCTGTGCCTTGGTGTTGTAATTTTGTATTTGCTGATTGAATTTTGTTTCTTCTCTTCCACCTGCTGCCAAGCTGAGTCCTGGGAGAAGATGGCAAAGTATTGTCCACCTTCCTTGGGCTTTCAGGCCTCTTCCAGCTGATGGCTCCAACAGGATGGAAGTCGAACCCAATAATTCTGCACAACACCCCTCAAAACCACCCGAGATGTGAATTCCTAAACACCTCTCAACCTTTTCTTTGTTCCAGGCAC